>NC_057807.1:531521273-531524954 GCF_018294505.1 Triticum aestivum
GCAAGCCTGGGTGCTACTAGGGATAGGGGAAGAAGGGAAGGTGGAGAGGGTGGGGCGTCAGGCGTCTGGGAGGGGAGGGAGCGGAGGCCAGCGATGATGCGTAAGGTCGTCGGCGAGTTGGGTGGAAGCATCGAGGCGTGTGGGTGGGAGGGAGGAAGGAATGAACCGGGGAGGCGGTCTGGTTTGGGAAATCGGCAACGGCGCGCGGGAGGCATGGAGGGAGGAGGAGCGGGCGGAGCAGGAGGGCGTGGGGGAGGCCATGGACGGCGGCGAGCTCCGCTGGAGGGAGGTGGCGGCGACGGTCTCTCTCTCGATCTGGAGGGAGCTAGAGGAAGGAAGGAGACGAGCTCTCTCTCGATCTGGAGTGGATGTATGGATGGATTGGAAAAAAAAAGGAGGCAAGGGGTGGATGCAAAATGACCACGAGGACAGAGCAAGGGTTGGTGTGGAAGGGTTGATGACTGCCGTTGGATCCTCGAGCATCCGACGGTGTATGATCCATGATCCGCGTGATATACCCATGGACCAATCAGATCGCAGCAAACAATTTGAAGACCTTATGACCATCTAAATTGGTCGTAATCAAAGATAAGTTTTTTAGAAAAAAATCATTTTTCATTTTTCAGTGCTCAAAATGAGTTTTTTTAAAAGATCTACCAAATATTTGTTCAAATGATATCAAACTTTGCACAAGTTTACATCTTAGATTGGTAAAGAATATTCACAAAGGGAGTTTTTTTTCTTTGCACGGAAAATCCATTTTTCATTTTTCGAGTGTCCAAAATGAGTTTTTTGTGAAGGGGCTACCGAATATTTGTTGCAAAATTGGACCAAATCATTTTTCTAAAATAATATGCCATATTTAATGCACAATTGACCAAATGGTTGGGTGTCAAAAGTTTTGATCCACCTCTGGTGAAAAAGACAAATTCCCGCCTATTCAGCAGGAAGTGGGTCAAATTTGAACTGCAGCTGCCTCATAGTTTGCTCTTTATTTTTTCCAAGAATCATTTCTAGGTACACAAGTATCTATTTAATAAGAGAAACACCAAAAAAATTACAAGATTCAACCACTAGCTAGGAACGGTCATTCCCGCCGTTTTGACCGCATTTTGAAACGGGCATAAAAATTTCAAAATAAAAACAAAAATTGGAGAACCTTCGCATTGTGTAATTATATGTGACCAAGTTTCCAGGAAAAATAATAAACTTGTAATACGAAAATTATTTTTAAAAAGTGTTCTCAGAAATGAGCTATCATGCGTGAAGATTCGTGGCTTTCAAGTCAAATGATCAATCTTATGGCCACATTCATGGCATAGTTTGTTCAAATGATCTCATATTGTGCACAAGGGTGCATCTTGGAATTCCAAACAATGTTGCCTAAGCGAGTTTTCATTTTCTTTGCACGGAAAATTCATTTTCCATTTTCCGAGTGCCTGAAATGAGTTTTTTTTGTGAAGGACCTACCATATATTTGTTGCAAAATTGGACCTAATCAATTTTATAAAATACTAGGCCATATCTAATGCACAATTGACAAAATGGTTGGGTGTCAAAAGTTTTGATCCACCTCTAGTGAAAAGACAAATTCACGCCGATTCGGTTGGAAGCGGATCAAATTTGAACTGCAGCTGCCTCATAGTTTGCTCTTTATTTTTTCCAAAAATCATTTCTAGGTACACAAGTATCTATTTAATCATAGAAACAGCAAAAGTTTTCCAAGATTCAACCACTAGCTAGGAACGATCATTCTCGCCGTTTTGACCGCATTTTGAAACGGGCATAAAAAATTCAAAAAAACCAAAAAATTGGAAAACCTTTGCATTGTGTCATTATATGTGACCAAGTTTCCAGGAAAAATAATAAACTTGTAATACAGAAATTATTTTAAGAAATTGTTCTTAGAAATGAGCTATCATGCGTGAAGATGCATGGCTTTAAAGCCAAATGATCAAGCTTATGGCCACATTCATGGCATAGTTTGTTCAAATGATCTCATATTGTGCACAAGGGTGCATCTTGGAATTACAAACAATGTTGCCGAAGGGAGTTTTCATTTTCTTTTCACGGAAAATACATTTTCCATTTTTCGAGTGCCCGAAATGAGTTTTTTTGTGAAGGACCTACCATATATTTGTTGCAAAATTGGACCTAATAAATTTTATAAAATACTAGGCCATAATGCACAATTGACAAAATGGTTGGGTGTCAAAAGTTTTGATCCACCTCTGGTGAAAAAGACAAATTCCCGCCGATTCAGCTGGAAGCGGGTCAAATTTGAACTGCAGCTGCATCATAGTTTGCTCTTTATTTTTTCCAAAAATCATTTCTAGGTAAATAAGTATCTCTTTAATCATAAATACATGGTTTGATGGCGAGACATTGAGGTTTGGATGGTGGCCGAGGGCCCCAACTCTAGAGCGCATAAGCTTGCATGCCCGCCGCGTGGTCACCGCGTGACCGTGGCGTTGCCATGCGTTCTGGGCGGCCTAGGCATGTCTAGTGAGTTGGGCACTCCCCAGGTAGGTTCTAGGAAGAAACTTACAACATAAGATTCTCATGAGGAGATTGAACTATGCTCAAAGATGAATTTGCAGCCAAGTGTTTGATTAGCGGTAGGGAAATGCACATGGCCAATGGGCATGAGTTTTGGCTGAGGATGATCATATGCTAAGAAGAATGTCTTCACAAATTTTTAGGAAATCAAGAATATATAAATAACACTTCCTTCACAAAGTGCTTCTCTAAACAGAATAGGAAAATGAATATTGTTGAGTTATTTTTGAACTAGGCAAGGAAGGTTTTTGACATATTTGGTGAAGATATGATCCAAACAATTTATGAGAATTTTTGGGGAATTTTTGAAATAACAGAAATATAGGTTGCTTCACAACCTAGGGCAAAAATTGACACATGGACATGACACATAGGCAAAACTGATGAGATGGTGCCTAGTCATCACAACCCACCACAATTTACAAGGCTATGACCATCTATATTGGTCGTTAACAACTAGAAATAAGGCAGCGAACCAGCGCTGTTTGCTTTATGACCATTTCGTGTAAGGAAATTACGACCTTTCTGACCAAAATGGTCGTAATGGTTTAGGGTTTGGAGCCCCCCGAACAGCTTTTGACCAATTGGTCTCAAATGGTAATAGATCTATGACCATTTCTTCCAGGGTCACTGACAGAAGGTCACTAGTTGACATATTTCTTGTAGTGGTTGACACTCTTGCAAAATAGTGGGATTAACATTAACTAAAGTCATGACCTCACCAAGCCCACTTTTTTCAAAATTTTCATAAGATTGAACATTCTCCAAATATGTGGGATCTAAAGTTGACACTCTTCTAAACCCACTTTCAATATTGTGAAAACTATTATCAATCTCATATTCATCATGGGGCTTAAATAAATTTTCAAGATCATAAAAAGAATCGCCCCCACTAGTAGAAAAAAGCCTCATTTGTCCCGGTTCATGAGGCCCATTTGTCCCGGTTGTCGAACCGGGACTAAAGGGTTGGTACTAAAGCCCAATACCTTTAGTCCCGGTTCGTCCAGGAACCGGGACAGCTGGGGCTCCACGTGGCCACTGCCGCTTGCCTAGGCAGGAGGGCCTTTTGTCCGGGTTGGTGCCACCAACCGGGACCGAAAGGCTTCCACGCGTCAGCAATTT
>NC_057807.1:531525195-531539052 GCF_018294505.1 Triticum aestivum
GGGGTTTCATATATTGTGTTAGCTAGCTAATAAAGAGAAGTCTCCTCTCTTATCTCCGTGATTGGTCGACGCTACGTACTATACGTATAGAGAGGACTCGACACGCTAGCTAGCTAGTAAGCAAGTTAAGGAAACCATTAAGTACAGAAGTTCGTCATGAACATATACACAGAGAGAAGTGATCGACCTCTCCTTCTCCGATAGATTGGTTGAACAACAATTTTTTGTATATCTATCCGACGCTACTAGCTACACACACACACACACACACACACACATATACACACACACACACACACACAATATAAGATCTCTTACAAAATCCCCTAATATCTGAACTCAACTTCCACATGGTATTCTCCGTGTTTGTCGATGACGTGCTCAAGAAAGATCCCGCCAATTCCTCTTGAATTGCTCGTATGCGATCTTGGGGTAGGAGTTCACCCCGCATCTGAAACATCTAATTTGAAGAAGGGGGTCAATACATATATATGAATGAAACTCAACACAAATGATAAAATTGTGAATATTATTGCTTGCGCACTTCATATTGTTGTTTAGAGTAGGCCCACTCACAGGTCGTGTGGCGGATGAACTCGCAAATGTAGTATCCACAGAAATCATTTCCGGGTTCCTGCCGCCACCACTTTACAAGAAATAGAGGTCAATCAAACTGATAAGGAAGCATGCTAAATGGTATTGATGAAACTAGCTAGAATCAATGGGAGATGCGTGGAACTAGCTAGTAGCTAGTACTTACTTTCGGGTGGTTAAATCGCAGCTGCGCCGGCAGTACCGGAGCTTGTGCGGTGAACTTTTTCAAAACCCTGCCAGACAAAGAAAACAATTACTTGATATCAGGAAATGAACAAAGTTGCCGATATGGTGCGATAATGATCGATTGAACCTACTTCTCAAGCATTTTAGTCATGGTCGCATACTCCTTCGGATTTTTTCGTTTGGAGTCTATGACGGTTACTAGTCCCTGCTCAAGCTTAATCTCTAGCAGAATAAAGTGGAAGCTGCGCACGCATGCATAACTCATCAACTACATTACTATAACCTCGATTAATAAGGGAAACCAAATATGCACAAGACAGTAACACTCACTTGTATTCGTAAGGAAAGAGTATTGTATCTTTGTTTTGATTTTGAAGTAACGATCGTAGCAAGTTGGCCTCGGTATCTTTGGGATCATGTTTAACATTCCATTCATCCATGAAATTTGTGTTAATGAACCCAATATCACCTACTTGTATTTTCTTCAATTCGGCGATCTTCAATCTGCATAATATAGTGAGGATAATTACATATACATGCAATGAAAGAGTTGATCTATATAGAGAGATTTAATTAATTACAGAGAAGTAGTACTTACAGACAGTAGCAAGTGATGATTGTTTTATCGACGGCCTTTTGATTGAAAAACTGGAAGAACTCCTCATATGGAACAGACAACAGATCAATTCCAACGAGGTCGTGCTCCTCTTTAACTCTCAGCGTCAAAGTAGCTGTCCCAGACTTCCTGCAGATGTCCATGTACCAATCATGGAATCTTTGCATCATCGTTGTTAGAGGAGTACCAGGTTTGACAAGAGGCTTCCCGTGCCGGAATCTTAATGTGTCCACCTCCATTGTTTCAAAAAGTGCATCATCGGGCATGTAATCTCCAGGATTGGTACCGGCCAGCATCCCCGGAAGATTAGCGACGATATCGCTAGACACATTGAGCGGGGGGCACGATTGATTCGCTTGTTCGCTAGCCTTTGATCAGTGCAAGTACTTCCCGACCGCTCCGCTTCCTTATATGTCATTTCAATGATGCGATCATAGTTGGATTGCAGCGGAGGCAGTGGTGGTCGCCGTAGGGCATCCAAAGTGCGCTTCGCTTTCACCGGATATATCTTCTCCCCGGAGGTGGATGTTTCTTAGCTTTTACCGATTCAAAGAAGTCATTCACTTGGCCTTCAGAGATCTTCTGGTTTTTTTCATCGCTCCTCTCGTATGGTAACTTCTCTAGAGGCTTGAGAGACGATGGACCGAATTTATATTGCCTCCTGCCTCTAGCTGTACTGCTAGCAGCCGGAGCAGCTGCGGCTGTCTTCTTTTGTTGCTTAAGAAGCCGAGCAGCCGAAGGCGGACTGCTACGACGCACCAAAGCAGCCGGAGCGGCGGCGTCTGTGTTCTGCCGTCGCTTACAAGGCGGCGAAGGAGGAGGCGGGCTGCTCGGATGCGCTGGTGCAGGCAAAGAAGGAGGTGGAGTACTGCCGCCCTCACGCCTTGGAGTAGGAGGCGGAGTGCCCTGATCACTCACCGGAGGAGGAGGAGGAGGAGGAGGAGGAGGCGCAAGAGGCGGAGTGCCCAGCTGACTTGCCAGAGCCCTGAAGTTCAGAAGGTTGATGTGCTCCTTCCGCCATAGACACGGAGTCTTCATAGCAAGACCCAGCTGAGTCTCCCCATCACCTGTAGGTTGCTCAAGCTGGAGCTCCTCAAATCCCTCTGTTATCCCGTCCACCATCACAATAGCATAACCTGGTGGAATTGGACGGCAGTGAAAAGTTGCTCTGGGTGAAGGAGGGAACGCAGAGCCGACAGCCACCTTGACTTTGAGCTGAAGCCATTGTGTCATAAGGTGGCACTGGTGTGAATCCGTGATAAAATCGACGGGGTAGCTAGGACCCGTCAAGTTAGTCTGTTGAACGAGCTCGGTGGAAGCCACGCTGCTTCTCCGCTGAGATAGCGGGGTAGCTTCTAGGGTAGCTTCTTGGGCAGGATTTCGCAGCTGGTTCTCAACATCTTGTCATTCCTCTAGCTTTTGTACCCTTGCCTTAACCTGCTGCAGTTCGCTCTGCTCCACTTTCCTCCTCCTCTCTTGGGTTTTGTAACCGCCTGTGTCGGGAAACCCAACCTTCCATGCAATAGAGCCCGTCGTGCCTCGTGTTCGTCCAGGGTGCTTAGGATTCCCGAGGGCCCTGGTGAGCTCGTCGTTCTCTCTGTCGGGAACGAACGTCCCTTACTACACTTCCTTGATTGCTTTTGGAAGCTTCGTGATGGGTGTTGCAAGTTGCTCGTCTCTCCAACAACACTTCCCTGTTTGAGGGTCCAAAGTTCCACCAACCCCGAAGAACCAAGTCCTTGAACAGTCTGGCCAGTGCAATGTCTCTGGTTCGACCCCTTTAGCAATCATGACCTGCTCAGTCTTGTCCCAAAATGGCCGGGCTTTGAGGTAGCCACCTGACCCTGTGCGATGGTGATGCTCCTTCTTTGCAGCATTCATCTTGTTAATCGCTGACATCTTCTTACTCCTCTCCGATGTCTTATGGGCCACAAATGTGGGCCAGTGATCTTTTATCTTCTCAAATCGACCGGTGAATTCTAGAGTCTTGTCTTGGTCGACATACATTGATTTCAACTCATTCTTCCACCTCCTGAATAGACCTGCCATCTTCTTGAGAGCATGAGACTTGATCAATGGCTCTATAACTGGCTTCTCCAGATCCTCCTCTTCGAGTAGGGTGAAATTTACCTTCAGCGCGGTCCAAAGATCAGCTTTCTGTCTATCTTCGACAAAAGAAACTTGAAGCTCTTCCTTCTTAGGATGATTCCATTGCTCGATGCTGATCGGGATCATGTCCCTAACAAGAATACCGCACTGAGCAGAAGATGCTTCCTTGGTCCGGAGGGGTTTAATCGGTTGGCCATTGCGTGTGATTTCTGTGATCGTGAACCTTTCATCCGGGCGCAACTTTTTCTTTGGGCGTCGTTTCGTTACCGAAGTTTTGCTTGATCCGGAGGGCTATAAAAGAATAAAGAAGAGTTAATATATGTACATACCAAAACAATTAATGCATCAATTAGCTAGTCAGCACATGCTTAATAAATTAATATATATATACCTCACCGGACTTTGCAATAGCTATTCCGACTCTGTTCAGCCACCGGAGCCGTCATCACGGTCGCCTTAGCCACCATCATGATCATGACTTTCCTCCTTGATTGTTTGATGACCGTGGCCTGCTTCCTCTCCTTCCAGACCTTTTTAGAGGTCGTTGAGAAACAACAAGACATCACCTCCGTCATGGATTATGTCCCCCAATATCTCTTCGTGTTCAAAGTCTCTTTGTTGATCCATAATTTCTGCAAATATTACAACATGGCAATTAGTATACAAACATGAGAGATGGATATATTAATAGTGGCAAACATAGATCCCTCGGCGACCCTCGACCCTTCGACGACCCTCGACCCTCTACCCTAGTTTTCGAGCCCCTAGTTCCCGACACCCTCGTTCCCGATAAAAAATAAGAAGAGGAGGAAGAAGAAGAAATAGAGGAGGAGAAGAAGAAAAAATAGAAGAAAAAAAGAGGAAAAAAAGAGGAGAAGAAGAAGGAATAGAGGAGAAGAAGAAAAAATAGAAATATTGTTTTCTTCTTTTCCTCTAGTCCTTCTTCTTCTCCTCTTTTTTTTCTTCTTCTTCTTCCTCTTCTTATTTTTCCTCCTCTTCTTCCTCTCCTCTCCTTCTTCTTCTTCGTCTCCTCATGTCAAAGTTATCGGGGAGGGGGGTATATCGACAACGACGACATATACATAGAAAAAAATGTTATCGAGGAGGTGGTATATTGAGCCCCCCTCATGTCGAAGTTATCGGGGAGGGGGTATATCGACAACGAAGACATATACATAGAAAAAATGTTATCTGGGAGGGGATATATCGACCCCCCTTATGTCAAAGTTATTGGGAAGGGGGTATATCGACAACGATGACATATACACAGAAAAAAATGTTATCGGGGAGGGGGTATATTGACCCCCCCTCATGTCAAAGTTATCAGAGAGGGGCTATATCGACAACAACGACATATACATAGTAAAAAAATTTATCGGGGAGGGGGTATATCGACCGCCCCTCATGTCGAAGTTATCGGGGAGGGGGTATATATATCGACAAAATTACATCATCATCATATATATATATATATATATATATAAGTTTTCATATATCCTGGGATTATAATAGTTATTTGGATCACAGCAGCCCCTATATAGGGCCCAACAGGGCCCTCCCGAACTTCCCTGAACTACCCGCCCGACCCGAGTCGCCCCGACAGGATCCCACCCGATCCGGAACGCCTCGACAGGATCCACCTGATCCCCTCGATCCCGAGCCGCCCCAGCCCCCTCCTCGCCGCTCCTCCCCTCATGGCCACCGATCTTCGCCGGATCCGCCACCTCACCCCCGTCTACAGCTCCTGGCCGGCTGGATCCGCCGCCTCCCCTCCTTCCCCAGCTCCTGGACGGCCGGGTCCGCTGCCTCCCCTCCGTCTCCAGCTCCTGGCCGGCCACCGGCGTGGGCGAGCGAGCGATGGCGGACGCCGGCGCGAGGGAGCCCGCGTCGCCTGTACGCGGCGAAGCCGCCATGGACTTCAAGAAGCCGCATCCTCGTCCCGTCGCCACCGCCCGAAGCCTTGGCAGACCAGATGACGGGCCCGATGCAAGCTACGGCGAGCGGCGTCGCCAACAGAGCAACTCCTCCGCGGAGGCGGCATATGCTGTGCCCTCAAATTCAGCCACAACAGTACATGAACTTCCTCCCAATTTTGCCTTCTTCTTCAATCTTGCCTTCTCTAACCTTCTTGCTTCGTGCAGATGAACTTCGTGCCCTCTGCAAGACATGGATTTCCATGGGATTCCTCTCATACCTCCACGACAAATTGTTCTCAAGGTGGCCTATCAGCTGCTGGAAAAAGGTTGGCCAAACTTATAGCCAGGGTATTGTTGAACTTCTTCCTTCCTTCGGTTTGTTATTTGCTTACAGCTATGTGAAGTTCAGGTGGTTGATGACCCACAAGTATAGGGGATCTATCGTAGTCCTTTCTATAAGTAAGAGTGTCGAACCCAACAAGGAGCAGAAGGAAATGATAAGCGATTTTCAGTAAGGTTTTCTCTGCAAGCACTGAAATAGTAGGTGATAGATAGTTTTGTGATAAGATAAATAGTAACGAGCAAAAAGTAAATAAAGTAAATAAAGTGCAGCAAGGTGGCCCAATCCTTTATGTAGTAAAGGATAAGCCTAGACAAATTCTAATAATGAAGAAGGAGCTCCCGAGGACACATTGGGAGTTATCGTCAAGCTAGTTTTCATCACGTTCGTAAGATTCACATTCGGTACTTTGATAATTTGATATGTGGGTGGACCGGCACTTGGGTACTTCCCTAACATGGACAAGCATCCCACTTATGGTTAACCCCTATTGCAAGCAACCACAACTACAAAAGGGAGTATTAAGGTAAACCTAACCACAACATTAAACATATGGGTCCATATCACCCCCTAACGAAGCAACGCATAAACTGGAGTTTAAGCTTCTGTCACTCTAGCAACCCATCATCTACTTGTTACTTCCCTATGCCTTCCTCTAGGCCCAAATAATGGTGAAGTGTCATGTAGTCGACGTTCACATAACACCACCAGAGGAAAGACAACATACATCTCATCAAAATATCGAACGAATACCAAATTCACATGACTACTAATAGCAAGACTTCACCCATGTCCTCAGGAACAAACGTAACTACTCACAAAGCATATTCATGTTCATAATCAGAGGGGTAATAATATGCATAAACGATCTGAACATATGATCTTCCACCAAGTAAACCAAATAGCATCAACTACAAGGAGTAATCAACACTACTAGCAACCCACATGTACCAATTTGTGGTTTTGATACAAGATTTGATACAAGAGATAAACTATGGTTTTGAGAGGAGATGGTGCTGGTGAAGATGTTGATGGAGATTGACCCCCTCCCGACGAGAGGATCGTTGGTTATGACGTTGGTGACGATTTCCCCCTCCTGGAGGGAAGTGTCCCCGGCAGAACAGCTCCGCCAGAGCCCTAGATTGATTCCGCCAAGGTTCAGCCTCGTGGCGGCAGAGTTTCGTCCCGTAAGCTTGCCCACGATTTTGTTCAGATGGAAAGTGATGATATAGCAGAAGATGGACGTCGGAGGCCCACCAGGGGGCCCTGGAGATAGGGGGTCACGCCCTAGGGGGGCGCCCCTGTCTCCTGGACAAGGTGTGGGCCCCCTGGCTATTTCTTTTGCCCATAAATTCTTATTAAATCCAAAAAGTTGTTTCATGGAGTCTCAGGTCTTTTGGAGTTGTGCAGAATAGGTTTCCAACGTTTGCTCCTTTTCCAGCCAGAATTACAGCTGCCGGCATCCCCCCTCTGCATGGTAAACCTTGTAAAATAAGAGAGAATAGCCATAAGTATTCAGATATAATGTGTAATAACAGCCCATAATGCAATAAATATTGACATAAAAGCATGATGCAAAATGGACGTATCAACTCCCCCAAGCTTAGACCTCGCTTGTCCTCAAGCAGAAGCCAAAATAGAAAAATATGTCCACATATTTAGAGATAGAGGTGTCGATAAAAATAAAATACGGACATGAGGGCATCATGATCATTCTAATAACTGCAACATATATGGATTTTGTCATATGATTTCCTATGCTCAAGTAATAAACAATTCACAATGTCAAGTATGGTTCAAAAACTTCATTGGGAACTAACAAACTATAATCTCAGTCACTGAAGCAATCGCAATTTATTGTAACATCAGAAAGAGTCAATAATAGAGCTTTTCAGGAAGCTCACATACTCAACTATCTTGTAGTCTCCTATAATTGTTAACACTCACGCAATACTTGTGGTTATAGAGTTTCAGCCGGACACTGAGAAAGATAGGGGCTTATTGTGTTGCCTCCCAACATATTCACCTTTAGGTGATGTCAACAATAATAGCCTATGCCAACTTACATCCAATTGGATATATGTATCATGATCTTTCAAGCACGAGGAGCATGCCAAAGGATAAAAATAAAAAAGGGAAAGGTGAGAATCACCTTGACTCAAGCAAAAGTAAAACATAAAGTGAAAGATAGGCCCTTCGCAGAGGGAAGCAGAGGTTGTCATGTGCGTTTAGGGTTGATGCACAAAATCTTAATGCAAAAGAATGCCACTTTATATTGCCCCTTGTATGTGGACCTTTATTATGCAATCCGTCGCTTTTATTACTTCCACAACAAGTTCGTACAAAGCTTATTTTCTCTGCACTAATAAGTCATACATATTTAGAGAGCAATTTTTATTGCTTGCAGCGATGACAACTTACTTGAAGGATCTTACTCAATCCATAGGTAGGTATGGTGGACTCTCATGGCAAAACTAGGTTTAAGGATATTTGGAAGCACAAGTAGTATCTCTACTTGGTGCAAGGAAATTGGCTAGCATGAGGGGGAAAGGCAAGCTCGACATATTTGGAAGGTCAATGACAATATACTTTAACTGAGATGTCGGAAAACATAAACCATTACGTTGTCTTCCTTGTCCAAAATCAACTCTTTTAGCATGTCATACTTAATGAGTGCTTCACAATCATAAAAGATGTCCAAGATAATATATTTATATGTGAACCCCTCTTTCCTTATCACTTCCTATTAATTGCAATGATGACCAAGACTACGTTCATCCACTCTCAACAATTTTTATGCCTCATACTTTCTATGTGTGAAGTTATCACTATCCATAAGATCAATATGAACTCTTTTGTTCTTTCTACTTTCTCAAGATCATAGCAACAAAGCAAAGCCCTTGACTCAACACTAATCTTTATTATAGATAGCACACGGACTCGATTAGATAAAGAGATCACAATGAAAAACTCAAAACTACTTGATATCAAAACTTCGAACTAAAAGATCAAGATACTACTAGAAGGATCGAACTAAATAAAGCGGTAAAAATAGGAGTGTGATGGTGATACAATACCGGGGCACCTCCCCCAAGCTTGGCAGTTTCCAAGGGGAGTGCCCATACCCATGTGATTATTTCCTCGGAGGTGATGGAGGTGGTGATGATGACGGTGGATAATCGCACATCGAGCGTAAAAGCTCCTCCAACTTGCGGACAATGCCCTTGAGCCCAGCAATATGATCCTTCAACAAAATATTCTCCTCCATGAGATACTTGTTCTATATGTGGGCTCACTCAATCATCTTGAAAGCTTCAATCTCTGTTGGAGTGAAAAGGTTAGGTAAAGGTTGAGGGGTGTCTTCTTCTTTCACCACCGGAGCTTGAGCCTCCATGGCCTTCTTGATCCCTTCATACTTGTTGATATCTTCCGGTTCCTCTCTTTTCAACTCTATCTTCAATAGCCAAGCATCCTTGTCTTCGTTGTTGGAGGAGGGAGAAGTCATGGTGCTCTAAATCTGCAACGGAAACAGCTCGAAACGAAAACCGAGGATATTTGCATGATACGGTGGTCAAAACCTTCGGGAGTATATATAATGAATTTTTACCGACCAAAATACGTAACATACGAGAAAAGGAGTCCGGGAGGCACGCGAGGTGCCCACGAGACAGGGGGCACACCCTCCTCTCTCGTGGGAGCCTCGTGCCACTTTCGGACTACTTCTTTCTTCCTAAAATCTTTAAATAATCCAAAACTGATAAAAATTGCCATTAGAGTTGTTTTGGAGTCGGTTTACTTACCGTACCACGTACCTATGCCTTTTCGGAGTCTGGAACGTTCTGGAAAGTGTCTCTTATGTATTCCTCAGGGGTTATGGTTTCAATAATATTAGTTTCAACATTGATAGGATTACCTGAAATATAATGTTTAATTCTTTGACCGTTTACCACCCTCGGATTTGTGCCTTTGAAGTTGTTGATTTTTATAGCACCAGAACGATAGACCTCCTCAATAACGTCGGGACCTTCCCATTTTGAGAGAAGTTTTCCTGCAAAAAATCTTAAACGAGGGTTGAACAATAACACATAATCTCCTACGTTAAACTCACGCTTTTGTATCCTCTTATCATGCCAGCGTTTGACTTTTTCTTTGAAAAGCTTGGCATTCTCATATGCTTGGGTTCTCCATTCATCATGTGAGCTAATATCAAACAACCTCTTCTCACCGGCAAGTTTGAAGTCATAATTGAGCTCTTTAATAGCCCAATATGCTTTATGTTCAAGTTCAAGAGGTAAATGACATGCTTTTCCATAAACCATCTTATATGGAGACATACCCATAAGATTTTTGTATGCAGTTCTATAGGCCCATAATGCATCATCAAGTTTTTTGGACCAATTCTTTCTAGATCTATTCACAATCTTTTGCAAAATTAATTTGAGCTCTCTATTGCTCAACTCTACTTGACCACTAGACCGCGGGTGATAAGGAGATGCGATTCTATGATTGACATCATACTTAGCGAGCATCTTACGGAAAGCACCATGAATAAAGTGTGAACCACCATCAGTCATAAGATATCTAGGGACTCCAAACCTCGGAAAAATAACTTCTTTAAGCATTTTAATAGAAGTGTTATGATCAGCACTACTAGTTGGAATAGCTTCCACCCACTTAGTAACATAATCAACAACAACTAAAATATGTGTATAACCATTGGAGGCAGGAAAAGGTCCCATATAATCAAAGCCCCAAACATCAAACGGTTCAATAACAAGAGAATAATTCATAGGCATTTCTTGACGTCTACTTATGTTACCTATTCTTTGACATTCATCACAAGATAAGACAAACTTACGAGCATCTTTGAAAAGAGTAGGCCAATAAAAACCAGATTGTAGTACCTTGTGTGCAGTTCTATCTCCAGCGTGGTGTCCTCCATAGGATTCAGAGTGACACTTGCGTAGGATTTGTTCCTATTCATGCTCAGGCACACAACATCTAATAATACCACCTACTCCTTCTTTATAAAGGTGTGGATCATCCTAGAAGTAATGTCTTAAATCATAAAAGAACCTTTTCTTTTGCTGGTATGTGAAACTAGGCGGTATATATTTAGCAACAATGTAATTAGCATAATCCGCATACCAAGGAGCAGTACGAGAAGCATTGACAACCGCTAATTGTTCATCAGGAAAACTATCATTAATAGGCAGTGGGTCATCAAGAACATTCTCTAACCTAGACAAGTTGTCTGCAACGGGGTTCTCAGCTCCCTTTCTATAAATAATATGCAAGTCAAATTCTTGGAGCAAGAGAACCTATCTAATGAGTCTAGGCTTAGCATCTTTCTTTTCCATAAGATATTTAATAGCAGCATGATCAGTGTGGATAGTAACTTTGGAATCAACAATATAAGGTCTAAACTTATCACATGCAAACACAACTGCTAAGAATTCTTTTTCAGTGGTAGCATAATTTCTCTGGGCAGTGTCAAGAGTATTACTAGCATACTGGATAACATTTAATTTCTTATCGACTCTTTGCCCTAAAACAACACCTATAGCATAATCACTAGCATCGCACATAATTTCAAAAGGTAAATTCCAATAAGGTGGCTGAACAATAGGTGCAGTGATCAAAGCTCTCTTAAGTGTTTCGAATGCTTCCACACAATCATCATCAAAGACAAAAGGAATATCTTTTTGTAATAAATTAGTCAGAGGCCTAGAGATTTTAGCAAAGTCCTTAATGAACCTCCTATAAAAGTCGGCATGACCAAGGAAACTTCTTATACCTTTTATGTCCTTGGGACATGGCATCTTTTCAATAGCATCAACTTTGGCTTTATCAACTTCAATACCTCTCTCGGAGATCTTTTGCCCCAAGACAATGCCTTCATTAACCATAAAGTGACACTTTTCCCAATTCAGGATGAGACTAGTGTCTTCGCATCTCTGCAAAACTCGATCAAGGTTGCTCAAACAATCATCAAAAGAGGATCCATAGACGGAGATGTCATCCATGAATACCTCACAAATCTTTTCACAAAAATCAGAAAATATAGCCATCATGCATCTTTGAAAGGTAGCAGGTGCATTACATAAACCAAAAGGCATACGTCTACAAGCAAAAGTACCAAAAGGGTAAGTAAAAGTAGTTTTAGATTGATCCCCCGCTGATACAGGTATCTGAGAGAAGCCAGAATAACCGTCTAGAAAGCAAAAATGTGTGTGTTTGGATAGCCTCTCTAGCATTTGATTAATAAAAGGTAAAGGGTAATGATCTTTCTTAGTAGCTTTATTCAGATTACGAAAATCAATTACCATCCTATAGCCTGTAATAATTTTTGCGGGATCAATTCATCTTTATCATTAGGAACAATGGTAATACCTCCCTTTTTGGGGACACAATGGACAGGGCTTACCCATTCACTATCAGCAACGGGATAAATAATACCTGCCTCAAGGAGTTTTAGTATCTCCTTTCTTACCACTTCCTTCATTTTGGGATTTAATCGTCTTTGAGGATCTCTAACTGGCTTGGCATCTTTCTCCACTGAGATTTTGTGTTGACATAATGTGGGACTAATGCCCTTAAGATCATCCAGAGTATATCCAATAGCAACTCGATGCTTCTTCAGAGTTTTCAATAATCTTTCTTCTTCTTTCTCTGAAAGGTTAGCACTAATAATAACAAGATATATTTCTTGTTCATCAAGATAAGCATACTTAAGATTATCAGGTAAGGGTTTGAGTTCAAACACGGGATCACCCATGGGTGGAGGGGGATCCCCAAGAATTTCAACGGGAAGGTTATGTTTCAGCATAGGTTCTTGTTTAAGGAACACTTCATCTATTTCTTCCCTTTCCTTCATAAACATATCGTTTTCCTGGTCTAACAAATATTGTTCTAACGGACCAGTTGGTGGAACAGCAATGGAAGCAATAATTTCATCCTTACTAGGTGGTTCCCTTTCACGAGGTTGTCTACTAAACTTAGCGAAATTAAACTCATGAGACATACCATCTATGCCAACAGTGACAATATTCCTTTCACAATTAATCTTAGCACTAGCAGTATTCAAGAAGGGTCTACCAAAAATAATGAGACAAAAATCATCTTGTGGGGAACCAAGAACAAGAAAATCAGCAAGGTATTTAATCTTCCCACACAAGACTTCAACATCTCTAACAATCCCAATAGGTTTAATGGTGTCCCTATTAGCAAGCTTAATAGTAACATCAATGTCTTCTAATTCAACAGGTGCAATATCGTGCATAATTTCTTTATAAAGATCATAAGGTATCGCATTAGCACTAGCACCCATATCACATAAACCATGGTAACAATGATCTCCTATTTTAACAGAAATAACAGGCGTGCCTACAACTGGTCTACGTGTCTTAGTATCGGGTCTAGCAATATTAGCAGTTTCACCCAAGAAAGAGATAACATGCCCATCTAAGTCTTCATCCAAGAGATCTTTAACCATAGCAATACTACGTTCAACATTAATTTGCTCAGGAGGTGTATAAGTCCTAGTATTACTCTTATGAACAACAGTCGAAGCTTTAACATGATCTTTTATCCTAACAGGAAAAAGAGGTTTTTCAACATAAGAAGTAGGAATAATGGGATCACTATATTTAATAGTCTTTTCTTCGACTGTAATGGCACTATTAGGAAAAGGGCTATAGATGGGATGGACACTAATGGCGCACTGTACATGTGGTGCGCCATTACTAAATACTAATGGCGCACCATGTGTTGGTGCGCCATTAATGTGCAAATACTAATGGCGCACCACATCCCACGGTGCGCGATTAGTAATTTTTTTTAATTTTCTCAAAACTACTAATGGCGCACCGTGGGAGTGGTGCGCCTTTACTAGTTGAACTAGTAACAGCGCACCATCCCACGGTGCGCCATTAGTAATTTGGCCCAAACATTCCCCCGAATGCACCCCCCCCATGGACCGCCTTTTCAGTTTCAAAAAAAAGAAAAAGATAGAAATGTCAAAAAAATAAAAGAAAATAAGATTCCCATGTGATATGTGGTCTAGTTGTTAGCAAAATTTACAAACATGAATTTTT
>NC_057807.1:531539901-531573462 GCF_018294505.1 Triticum aestivum
CCTCCCCTCACGGTTTCTCCTCCCTCCTCTCTGGTGAGCTCCTCCTCCCTCATCCCCGGTGAGCTCCTCCTCCCTCCTCTCCGGTGAGCTCCTCCTCCCTCCTCTCCTCCCATCCCCTCATGGTTTCTCCTTCCTCCTCTCCGATGCTCCGGTGAACTCCTCTCCGGCGACCTCCTCCTCCTCTCCGGCAATGTAGGCAAGCGCCTCTGCGGTCACCTCCTCCTCCTCCTCTCCGGCGAACTCCTCTCCGGCAAAAGAACACGACAAAAGAACGTACAAGATCCAAAAACGGGAACAAAATTTGAAATAATATCGTGCAAAAAAACGAGCAAAAAATGGGCAAAAAAATCGCGATCCAAATCCAAATTCAAAATTCAAAAATAGCAATGGCGCACGGTGGGGGTTAGACAGTGCGCCACTACTATTTTCCCGCCTTCAAAATTCAAAAATACTAATGGCGCATCGTGGCCTATACTAATGGCGCACCAGTGGCCTATACTAATGGCGCACCGTGGCCTATACTAATGGCGCACCAGTGGTGCGCCATTAGTAAAAAATACTAGTGGCGTGATACTAATGGTGCACCAGTAGTGCGCCATTAGTAGGCAAAACTGGTGCGCCATTAGTAGGCCTTTTCCTAGTAGTGTGGGTGCAACTACTTTAACTTGAACAGGAGGATTATATTTAAACCACTTCTCTTTAGGGAGATCAACGTGAGTAGCAAAAGTTTCACAAAAAGTAGCTACTATCTGAGAGTCAAGTCCATACTTAGAGCGAAATCCACGGAAAGCATCGGTATCCATAAAAGATTTAACACAATCAAACTTAGGTGTCATACCTGACTCCTTACCATCGTCGGAACCCCAATCTTCAGAATTGTGTTTAATTCTTTCCAATAAGTCCCATTTGAAATCAATAGTCTTCAACATATAGGAACCAACACAGGAAGTATCGAGCAAGTTGCGATTATCAAGAGAAAGCCGAGCATAAAAATTCTGAATAATCATTTCCCGAGAGAGCTCATGATTGGGGCATGAATACAACATTGACTTAAGCCTCCCCCAAGCTTGAGCGATGCTTTCTCCTTTGCGAGGCCAGAAATTATATATGTAATTACGATCATGATGAACAAGATGCATAGGATAGAACTTCTGGTGAAATTCCAACTTCAATCGCTTATAATTCCAATATCTCGTATCATCACATAGCCTATACCATGTCATTGCATCTCCCTTCAAAGATAAAGGGAAGACCTTCCTTTTGACAACATCATCGGGATTACCTACAAGCTTAAATAATCCACAAACTTCATCCACAAAGATAAGGTGTAACTCGGGGTGCAATGTTCCGTCTCCTGTAAAAGGATTAGCTAGCAGTTTTTCTATCATACCCGAAGGAATCTCAAAGTGAATATTTTCATAAGGTTCAGTAGGTTGAGGAGCATCTCTTTGCTCTTATGGTTGGGGTGAAGATACCCCAAACAAGCCCCTCAAAAAATTAGTTTCCATAGTGACAAGTAATAGAAAATTTCAGCACACCATATAAATGTTTCCTTACCAAGTTCCACTCACCAAGAGCGCTACACTCCCCAACAACGGCGCCAGAAAAGAGTCTTGATGACCCACAAGTATAGGGGATCTATCATAATCCTTTCGATAAGTAAGAGTGTCGAACCCAACGAGGAGCAGAAGGAAATGATAAGCAGTTTTCAGTAAGGTTTTCTCTGCAAGCACTGAAATAGTAGGTGATAGATAGTTTTGTGATAAGATAAATAGTAACGAGCAAAAAGTAAATAAAGTAAATAAAGTGCATCAAGGTAGCCCAATCCTTTATGTAGTAAAGGATAAGCCTGGACAAATTCTAATAATGAAGAAGGAGCTCCCGAGGACACATTGGGAATTATCATCAAGCTAGTTTTCATCACGTTCGTAAGATTCACGTTCGGTACTTTGATAATTTGATATGTGGGTGGATGGCACTTGGGTACTTCCCTAACATGGACAAGCATCCCACTTATTATTAACCCCTATTGCAAGCATCCGCAACTACAAAAAGGAGTATTAAGGTAAACCTAACCACGACATTAAACATATGGGTCAATATCAACCCCTAACGAAGCAACGCATAAACTAGGGTTTAAGCTTCTATCACTCTAGCAACCCATCATCTACTTATTACTTCCCTATGCCTTCCTCTAGGCCCAAATAATGGTGAAGTGTCATGTAGTCGACGTTCACATAACACCACTAGAGGAAAGACAACATACATCTCATCAAAATATCGAACGAATACCAAATTCACATGACTACTAATAGCAAGACTTCACCCATGTCCTCAGGAACAAACGTAACTACTCACAAAGCATATTCATGTTCATAATCAGAGGGGTAATAATATGCATAAAGGATCTGAACATATGATCTTCCACCAAGTAAACCAAATAGCATCAACTACAAGGAGTAATCAACACTACTAGCAACCCACATGTACCAATTTGTGGTTTTGATACAAGATTGGATACAAGAGATGAACTAGGGTTTTGAGAGGGAGATGGTGCTGGTGAAGATGTTGATGGAGATTGACCGCTTCCCGATGAGAGGATCGTTGGTGATGATTTCCCCCTCCCAGAGGGAAGTGTCCCCCGTAGAACAGCTCCGCCAGAGTCCTAGATTGATTCCGCCAAGGTTCCGCCTCGTGGCAGCGGAGTTTCGTCCCGTAAGCTTGCCCACGATTTTTTCAGAGGGAAAGTGATGATATAGCAGAAGATGGACGCTGGAGGCCC
Source organism: Triticum aestivum (assembly GCF_018294505.1). Classification (NCBI taxonomy): domain Eukaryota; kingdom Viridiplantae; phylum Streptophyta; class Magnoliopsida; order Poales; family Poaceae; genus Triticum; species Triticum aestivum. The sequence continues at coordinate 531,542,684 of NC_057807.1, forward strand.
ACCAGGGGGCCCAGGAGATAGGGGGTCGCGCCCTGGGGGGGGGGGCACCCCCTGTCTCCTGGACAAGGTGTGGCCCCCCTGGCCTATTTCTTTTGCCCATAAATTCTTATTAAATACAAAAAGTTGTTTCGTGGAGTCTCGGGTCTTTTGGAGTTGTGTAGAATAGGTTTCCAACGTTTGCTCCTTTTCTAACCAGAATTCCAGCTGCCGGCATCCCCCCTCTTCATGGTAAACCTTGTAAAATAAGAGAGAATAGCCATAAGTATTGAGATATAATGTGTAATAACAGCCCATAATGCAATAAATATTGACATAAAAGCATGATGCAAAATGGATGTATCAGTGGTGTGTGAGCATCAGTCCAGGCTACAAAAGCTTTTTTAAAATCTGTCTACTTACAACCATGTGAAGTTCTGGTAGTGTATGAGCCTCAGTCTAGGCTACAAAACAGCATTGTAAAATTTGCCTACCTGCTTACACGCATGTGAAGTTCAGGTAGTATGTGAGCCTCAGTCCAGGCTACAAACACTATAAAATCTGCCTGCATTCACATTCACATTCATATAAAAAATAAATAAAAGGAAAATAGAACATGAATGTGATATGACTTGAAGGTCAGGTTGGTATGCAATAGCAGTCCGACCATTCAAAAACTCATGAAGGTTTAGGTTTTTTAACCGTAGACAGTATTTCCCCTTTGCAAAACAAGAAGTTCAGGTACAAAGGCATTGGCAGATGCTCAGTTTAGTGCATAGTGTGATGGCTCTCACCACTTTTATATGAGAAGTTCAGGCTATGAATAATGCTAAATTTAGTTACAAAGGTATATGCAGATATAACTTGTGTGCTAATAGACATTTTTTTCTTTTATGTCAGCAAGACGAGAGACGCATGAAGAAGCTTAGAAGTTCCCAGCAGCAAGTACACAATCCAAAGCCTGTACGCGTTGCACCACCCCCTCAATGGGTCACACCTCAAACGCAGCAACAACATTACCAACCTGCTCCAGACCAAAAATGGATGACACCCGAAACACACGGATACTTCCAAGAAGCTGGGTCACAGCCCTATCCGCATAAGTTTGCGCCTCCACCTAATTGGATGACGCCGGAAATCCCCTGCAGATTCTTTGTATCCACCAGCAGACTCCCAAGCATGACGATGGAGGAGGGGGTTAGCTGAAGTCCTGCGTGTAACTCTGGAGGTTATCCTGGTGTGCCTCATCAATGCCAAAGCAAAGCAACTAAACCGGATCCCAGGATAAATCCAACAGCAACACACACACGGAGGAGAGTGATCTGCACACTACCATCGTTTGATCCTGATGTGTGACACTCCAAAATTTTTACTTTGGTTTTCAACAAAAAAAACTTTGTGGTTTTTGAAAAGAGGCCATTTAAAATTTTCCAGAAAACCTTCCTCTTAAGAAACTCTCTTTCCTTTGTCCAGGTTTTTGTTCTTGCTTCAAACTTTGGTGTTTGACCTTTTGAAACTTCTTCTCTGTTGGCTCTCTCTCAAAATTATTTTTGGGAGTTTAATCTTTTTCTTTTAAAAAGAAACTCCATGAAATTTGGGATTTTCATATCTTGGAACCACCATGACTTGGCATTCTTGCCCATGTGATAAAACCCCTCCAAAACCTCCCCTACAACTTGTGATCAACCTAAATTCTCTGTCCCAACTAATCCAAACTGGTTTTGGATTTTATTCTAATTATTTTTCCCCTCAATTCAATTCTGAAAATTATTTGGAGCTTGAGAGATTTTCAAAGCAAGTGCCCTATTGCAATTGAGTTTTGACCTCAAACCAATTCTCCTGGATTGTCCTTTGAACCCACAACCCAGAACCATCTTGATCCACTCCTCCTCTTTTCAAAATTTTCAAAATTTAGTATCTGCAAGTTTAAACCAGATTTGCCAAATTTGGTGAAATTCATATCTACACTCCTCCAAAAATTCCACCAAAATTCAGGCAGCCTATTTGAGCAAAGAGAAGCCACTCCACCAAAAATCAGCTCAAGGAAAAATCCCTACATGCTTGGATCATTCGGTCGAACACCTGGTGGGCATTGTTACTGTTCAAAGTTCAGAAAATTCAGTTTTCAGTTTCGACAGTTTCAGTCACGCAGCCACAGTGCACTTGGCACGTTGCTCGCGGCCTCGCTTGCTTGTCCGAAGCTTCACACGTGCACTTGGCGCGACCCTGGCGTCGGTGGCGCCCTGGCCCGCCTGCGCCGGCATGTATTGCGGCGGCCGGCTCCCCGTTACGGCCGACAGGGAGGAGAACGGCGGCGCAACGCCGTTCGGCACCGCCCAAATCCTCTGGTGGCTCCGCGTGGCCTTCTTCGTGCCAGCGCATGCATGCGGCACCGTCGCCGTGGCGCAGCACGCACGGAGCGCGCTCTCTGCCGCCGACGGGCCCGCACCACCCCGTTCCGTCGAGCTCGCCCTTAACACCCAAACCCCGGCCAGCTTAGCACAAAAACGGACCCTTTGAACCTCCGTGATGACGCTCGACCCCCTAACCACCCCGACCGAGCACTGCGCCACCGTAATCGCTCGCCGGAAATCTCCGTTCACGGCAACCGCCTCGGGCCGCCTATAAAAAGGGCCCCGAGCTCACCCTCGTGCACGCAGCATCGCCACTCCTCACCAAAGCCCCGCCAGGCCACTAGGGGGACCTCGAGGAGGTCTCCTTCCCCAGCTCCGGCCGCCCCAATCCGCCTCGGCCTCCAGCTTGATTCACTTCGGTGAGGCCACCTCCGGCGCCCAAACCTCGTCCGTAGCCCTCTCTTGCACCCAGTAGTCTAACCCCCACCTCAATTTAATCTTTGCAGCCCTCTCCGACGAGCTCCATCCACGCCCGAACCACCGTCTGCCGGAGTTGAGACCGCCGTCGACGTGCTGCTCACCGGCGACCAACACCACCACCCACCGTTGCGGAAGGACACGGTGAGCACATTGGTAACCTCTGATCCCCATGCCTCGCCGTGGATCGCCGCCGGCGACCACAGCAGCTCTCGGGCGCCGACGAGCCTCGTCCCTCCCATTTGAAAATTTAAACATGACAAGTGGGACCCGCTGTCAGCCTCTCTGTCCTTTCTAAACGAAGCGTTATCTGAAAACGCCTTCTGCCAAATACGTTTTCTCTTCGGGCTGGCGTAATCGCTACCGAAGCGTTTTCTGCTTTTATAAACTAGCCCCTGGAAATCTTCTGTTTCATTACAGATAAGTCCCTGGACAAAAACCCTTATAACTTTTAGTCAGAAAAGTATTTTTGATTGATTCTTTTTCTGTTCTCATTAAAATTTTGTCTAGTTTTTTTATCAGATTTATTTGAAAAATATTTGGTTTACCTTCTGTGCTCTCCTTGGTATTTACATTAGCGCATATATTTTCTTTAAACCGTAGATACCGAAGGAGGTGACGGAGCCGCGAACTTCACCGAGCTAGGCTCCGACTACTCTGAACCAGGCAAGCATGTTTGAACTTTTGATATGATGAGTGTCTTGGCATGTTTTGCATTTAGTTAGTTTCATGGCATGCCGGTGAGTATACCGATGAACGTTATTTTATGTGATAAGGAGGTAAGTGAGTTCGATGATCCATACGTGGATGAATGTGAATATGAATGGCCATGTGTTGGCATGAGGATGGGTACGACGGCAGTGTTGTAGCATGCCAGTCTTACGCCAGACTATGTGACTTCAGTGTCAAACGATATCGGTCCAGTACCTATCATTTCCTTCCTTGTACTACCACATGTTTTCCGCAAGGAATATGGTTTAGTAAGTTTCAAACTGCTTTCATGGTACACACCAAAGAGGAGAGGCCGTGATGATGGTTCCATGGCCCTGGATTAAAGCCAGTCATCCGGTCAGGGGGCATGGGTGTTTCCGGTTGGGACCGAGAGGGGGGCGCCCCTTAGAGCGCGCGTATATAAATTTGATCCCATGCTATTCGAGATTGTGATCTCCCCGTCTCAAAAGTTTTTCTTGGACAATGACTAGGGTGATTCCTAGCATCGAGAGGTAGGATGGGTGTGTACCGGTTAGCTGTGTTTTCTTCTGAAATACCGTAAACGGAACTAGTCCTTCGTGACTACGGAAATCCGTTGACTGTGGGAAAAATTTTGTACAAACTCTGCAGAGTCATATATTCCTCCAAATCATCTCTTCCATGTCAAGTTTCGTTCCTTCTTATCCTAATCAATTGTCAGCTTTGATGACAGAGACTCTGGTGAATCGCATGAGTGCTAAGTCCGGTTAAATGATCACTCCTGTGGATGGACTGACCCGTTTGTTTTCATGAATTGAATGTTTGTTATGAGTATTATGTACTTGTGAATAAAAGCCCTTTATGTGATGTCGCTCAGACGTCCGACTGTGGCATTTCTTTTAAAGCCCTTTCTGCGATGTCGCTCAGACGTCCGACTGTGGCATTTCTTTTAAAGCCCTTTCTGCGATGTCGCTCAGACGTCCGACTCTGGCATTTTTTTTAAAGCCCTTTCTGCGATGTCGCTCAGACGTCCGACCGTGGCATTTCTTTTAAAAAGCCCTTTATGTGGTGTCGCTAAGATGCCCGACTGTGGCATCATTTCCTTATTTTTTTTTGTTCACCCTTCGAGGCGTCGCTTCAGACACCCGATCGATCCTTATTTATGTTCTGTGGAATTTCAGGCGGACTACCGCCGTTTTCCCTTTTTACTCACCCGTTATGCCAATTTTATTTATTGTGCATTAATGAATTAATCATGTTGCATCCATGCATGCATTTGTTATATCTTACGTCCGAACTGTCTTACGAGTACTTTCAAAGTACTCACTGGCTTGTTGATTTGGCCAGATGCTGACGAAGGCGATCTCATGGATGAAGAGTTCGATAGCGAGTCCGACACTTAGAGGAGTCCCAGTCAGTCTCGTGCGACCCTGGATTTGGCCACTGTTTTATATCCGCTTCCGCTACCAAATAAATTCATCGAGCCTCTCCTCGACGCTCGATGAGATGACAGACGTAGAGTCTTGTATTCCTCTCCCCGCTGTGTTTTTCCACCACCAGCCTATCCTTGAGTCAGTAGTATGTCTCCACACCACTGTGTTCTGTCCGCCATTATGTATGATTATTGGCGTGCTTGTAATAATTTGGTTGAGCAACCGTAGTTCGACCCTGTAATATATTTTATGCTACTGGCTTATTGTATCAAGAATTTGTCTGCCAGTGTGGAGGATTTCTCTCATACTGGACTCAAAAGACTGGTTTATCAATAAATATTTTTATTGGAAAACCGGTCGTGACAAGCTTGGTACCAGAGCCAGGCTGACTGTAGGAAGCCACTAGGTGCGATCGCTAATTGGTTATTAGCCTGATAGAGCTAATTTATATTTCTGCAATGGTAGTCATTTTCTGTCAGTCAGCATAAATTTATGATCTGACCATGCAGAATTTTTGCCTACTTTTGTAGATGGCCGACAATAGCTGCGAGTCTCAGACCTTCGCCAACGTGCCCGATGGGTTCGTCAAGCTTCTTTCTTTCATCGTTCAGGTCGCGATGGGGCCATCCGTGCGCCCAGTCTTCACACTCTGCCAGCATCGAGTCAACGACAGTCTGACCATGCACCAGGCCGCGGTGCAGTTCAAGGGAGGGCGTGGTGAGTTACGCCGCTTCCGGTTCGTGGGAAGAGCCATGCCTACGGAGAGGCATGCTATGCAGATGGCATCCCGCGAGGCGATAGCTCGTCTCAGGGATGTCCTCCCCGTGATGAGGACTCGTCGTTACCGTTATCTTCCGTGCCATGTGCCTTACACCTGTCACTACGCATACTCCTGCCCCAGAGGAGAACGAGACGAGGCTTTTGAGATGCTCATTGAGTATCTCCGGGCCCTGGAAGCAGCCTTCGACAACCTGGTGGACGACTTCGTAGCTACCCGCATGGACTCCGTTCATGGCTGTGCTGCCAACAGGAGGGAACTCCTACCAATCGCACCGCCACTGACTTTTGTCTCGTCATCAGCATCTTTTACGCCTGCTCGTCATCTGCCTTCTACCGAAGAATTTAACCAAGTCATTGCACCCACTCCAGCGCGTACTACACCAACCTTCGCGCCCACTCCTGTACGTGTTGCTCCGCCCCTGGCAACCGCTCCGCCCGCTCTGCGCAACACTACACGTATGGAGCCCATTAGCGAGGAGGAGGTCGAGTCCCCAACCTCGCTACGCCTCGCCCTCGGCAGGGCAAGGGAGGTCGTCAACATTTCTGCCTGAGTACGCTTAGCTGCCATGTAATGTGCCGCTTTGTAAGATATGTACATAGGTTGTGAGAAGTAGCCTGTTTGCGCATCATGTAGGATCTAGAGAAGTGCACTAGCCTAAATAACATGTCAGGATTATGTACGCATATCCTGAGTGATGTATTGTATAATTACCGCCCGCGTGTAAGATATGTAATGAGCAGTCCTTCTCCGTGCGCAAGTTGATTTGTTTTTCTTAAGTAAGCTGAGTTATTTAATTCTATCTGCCAGCTTTATGCATTTTTTGGATTTGTTTTTGCGACTTTTTCCGCTTTTCTTATGGGTTTTACAAAATATATCCCCAGAGTGAAAAATGTCTCGTCCTTGGACTCGCTCCATGCCAATTCCATCAGAGGAAGATTATAATGCACAACCCAGCAACGAGTTCACTCAGGGACAGTCTAGCCAACCGGGAAATGAATCGGCACTTTCACAAATGTGCCGCCTTTATGAACAGAGTCAGCAACAACATCGTGAAATAATGAACCAAGTCATCAACATGGGAAATCACCATGGACAGTATCAACAGCACTCCAAGTTATCTGAGCTACAGAAGACACGTCCTCAAACATTTTCTCACACTGACAAGCCTCTTGAAGCCGAGGACTGGCTTCGAGATATGGAGAGGAAATTAATTATTGCAAAATGTTCAGACCCCGAGAAGGTATTATATGCTCCGCACTATCTCACAGGAGCAGCCGCATCATGGTGGGAGAATTTTCTGCACATGCATCCCAACGAAAATGACATAACCTGGGATGATTTCAAGGAAGGTTTCTGTGGTGCACATATTCCTAAGAGTATTATGAAAATCAAGAAGAGAGAATTTGATGACCTCAAACAAAGGAACATGACAGTGTCAGATTACAACAGTCAATTTACTCTATTGTCCCGCTACGCCAATGAAGAGCGTATGACTGAAATCAAGAAGATGGGGAAATTCCTTGACGGTCTGGCACCCGCACTTAAATGCCAACTGGTCGTGCACACTTTTCCTGATTTTAAAACACTGGTGGACAAGGCCATTACTTTGGAAAATGAGAGACGCAGTCTGGAAGATATCCGCAAGCGAAAAAGGGACCAGACTAACCACACTCGCAATCACCGAAGCAAGATAGATTTTAAAAAGGGTGGGACACCCAAATTCTCATCCAATTTCTCACGCCCAATCAAGAATTTTCATGCAAGGGACAAGGAATTCACCTATTGCCCCGGCGTTACTTGTTACGCTTGTGGAGAAGAAGGGCACTATGCCAAACAGTGCCCCAAGCCAAGGAACTCAACCCCAAAGCCGAACAACGGCGGAAATAATTCAGCACCCAAACGAAACAATTTCAATCCCAACAATAACCACAGGAAGGGTCATCTGAACCACGTAACCAAAGAGGAGGCACAAAATGCTTCGGATATCGTACTCGGTACGTTTCCTGTCAACACAATACCTGCAATGGTTTTGTTTGATTCTGGAGCTTCTCACTCTTTCATCTCGAAAAGTTTTGCTTTGAAAAATAAATTTTTCGATGCTTCCTTTGGAGAAATCCATAATAATCAAGTCCCCCGGGATTCAGCAAGTTTCTCAGAATTACTTTCAGAATGTGGTCATTGAGTTTGAAGGATTGGAGTTTTACGCAAATCTTATTGTATTGGAAAATAAAGGACTGGATGTCATCCTAGGGATGGATTGGCTAACCACCAATAAAGGTTTTATCGACTGTTTCAACAGGACCGTGATTCTCACACACCACCAAGGGAAGACAATAAGAGTATCAGCCAAGGAAGGAAAAAGACCCCGGCAACCGAGATTAAATAAGGTGGACATTTCTGAGCTAAACAAGGTTCCAGTAGTGTGTGAATTTCCAGATGTATTCCCTGAAGAGCTGCCAGGCATGCCACCAGATCGAGAAATAGAATTCCGCATTGAGCTAGCACTAGGAACCACCCCCATATACAAGAAACCATACAGAATGGCACCATCCGAGTTGATCGAATTGAAGAAGCAAATAAAGGAATTACTGGATAAAGGATACATTCGGGCCAGCTCCTCACCTTGGGGATCACCAATTTTATTTGCTAAGAAGAAGGATGGAACGCTGAGATTGTGTATCGACTATCGAGCACTTAACATGGTCACAGTCAAAAACAAATACCCGATGCCAAGGATAAACGATTTGTTTGATCAACTTGCTCAGGCCAAGGTATTCTCAAAAATTGACTTAAGGTCAGGATACCATCAATTGAAGGTACGAACAGAAGATATCCCCAAAACATCATTCACCTCCAGATATGGACTGTACGAGTTCACAGTGATGCCATTTGGATTAACTAACGCCCCGGCATATTTTGTTCACCTCATGAACAAAGTATTTATGAAGTTTATGGACAAATTCGTCGTAGTATTCATCGACGATATTCTGGTATACTCCAAAACACCAGAAGAGCACGCAGAACATCTCAGGATTGTACTAGGAGAGCTAAGGAAACACCAATTGTATGCCAAGTTCAGCAAGTGCGAATTTTGGCTAAGACAAGTAGGTTTTCTAGGCCACGTGCTGACTCAAGACGGTATAGCAGTGGACCCAGAGAAAGTCAAGGCCGTACTTGACTGGAAGTCACCAGCCAGCGTAACGGACATACGAAGTTTCTTGGGAATGGCAGGGTATTACCGCAGATTTATTGAAGGATTTTCCACCTTATCCAAGCCTATGACACAGTTACTCAAGAAAGATAAGAAGTTTGAATGGATAGAAGCCTGCGAGAAAAGTTTCCAAGAGCTAAAGCGGAAATTAACAACAGCACCAGTATTAATTGTACCCGACATACACAAGAATTTTGAAGTATTTTGTGACGCATCCAGAAAGGGTCTCGGATGCGTGTTGATGCAAGAAGGCAAGGTTGTCGCCTACGCTTCAAGGCAACTTCGCAAACACAAGGAAAATTATCCCACTCATGATTTAGAAATGGCAGCAGTTATTCATGCACTCAAGGAATGGAGGCATTTTCTACTTGGGAATCGATGTGAGATATATACGGATCACAAGAGCCTCAAATACATTTTTACGCAGCCAGAACTAAATTTACGGCAACGCCGCTGGTTGGAATTGGTAAAGGATTATGATGTTGGTATCCATTACCATCCAGGGAAAGCAAACGTAGTGGCCGATGCCCTGAGTCGGAACCCCAGCTCCGAAGGGAACTATCTGCACAGCTTGAGGCCCGAATTCCATCAAGAATTTGTCAAGCTCAACTTGATAATGGTAGCAGAAGGCACCATATCAAACTTGGAAATACAACCACACCTTGTGGAGAAAATTAAAGAGGCTCAGTCCGGTCACCCCATCATTGAAGGAATTAAAAGGAAGTTGAGTATGGGCAAGGCCTCGGAATTTGTCATAGACAATGAAGGAATATTATGGTACGGAGAAAGGCTATGCGTGCCAAACATAGAAGACCTTAAACAGCAAGTTTTAACTGAAGCACACACCACTCCATATTCGATCCACCCTGGAGGAACCAAAATGTATAAGGATATTCAGGAAAGATTTTGGTGGCACGGTATGAAGAGGGACATAGCCGCTTTCATTGCATGTTGCGACTCATGTCAACGCATAAAAGCTGAACATCAGAGACCAGCCGGACTACTACAACCTAACAAAATACCTGAGTGGAAATGGGATGAAATAGGGATGGATTTTATTGTCGGATTACCTCGATCACGACACGGGAATGATGCCATATGGGTCATCACTGACAGGTTGACCAAAGTAGCACACTTTATTCCAGTGAAGACAACCTACACCACTCAGAGGCTTGCCAGGATTTATCTTTCCCGCATAGTCTGTCTGCACGGTGTCCCGAAGACTATAATTTCCGACAGAGGCACTCAGTTCGTCTCAAGATTTTGGGAGCAATTACAACAGGCTCTGGGAACCCAACTAGCCTTCAGTACCGCATACCATCCACAGACTGATGGACAAATAGAACGCGTAAACCAGGTTTTAGAAGACATGTTGAGAGCATGTGTCCTCACCTATGGAACCAGTTGGGAGGACAGCCTGCCATATGCCGAGTTCGCATACAACAACAGTTACCAGGCCAGCCTGCAAATGGCTCCTTTCGAAGCCCTATACGGAAGGAGATGTCGTACCCTGTTAAATTGGTCAGAGACCGGAGACAGCCGCATCTTCGGACCAGATATGCTCAGAGAAGCCGAGGAAAAAGTCAAGCTAATCAGGGACCGACTTAAGACCGCTCAAAGTCGACAGAAAAGTTATTATGATCAGAAACATCGTAGGGTCAGCTTCGAACCTGGTGAATTCGTATACTTGAGAGTATCCCCGATGAGAGGATTGCAACAGTTTAAGATTAAAGGAAAATTAGCACCAAGATTCATTGGACCATTTTGCATAGTGGCACGAAGAGGCACTGTAGCCTACCAGCTAGACTTACCCGAAGACTTGTCCGACATTCACGACGTGTTCCACGTCTCTCAATTAAGGAAGTGCGTAAGCAACCCAGAGAAACAAGTATCTCATGAGAACATTGACATACAGCCAGACCTCACTTATCGAGAACGTCCCATAAGAATATTAGAGGAGTCTGAAAGGAGGACCCGACAGAAAACCATCAAGTTTTTCAAAGTCCAGTGGAGCAATCACACCGACAGTGAAGCAACTTGGGAAAGCGAGGATTTTCTTCGGACAGAGCATCCACACTTATTTAAGGATCAGCTGAAATCTCGGGGACGAGATTTTTCCTAAGGGGGTAGGTGTTGTGACACTCCAAAAATTTTACTTTGGTTTTCAGCAAAAAAAAAACTTTGTGGTTTTTGAAAAGAGGCCATTTAAAATTTTCCAGAAAACCTTCCTCTTAAGAAACTCTCTTTCCTTTGGCCAGGTTTTTGTTCTTGCTTCAAACTTTGGTGTTTGACCTTTTGAAACTTCTTCTCTGTTGGCTCTCTCTCAAAATTATTTTTGGGAGTTTAATCTTTTTCTTTTAAAAAGAAACTCCACGAAATTTGGGATTTTCATATCTTGGAACCACCATGACTTGGCATTCTTGCCCATGTGGTAAAACCCCTCCAAAACCTCCCCTACAACTTGTGATCAACCTAAATTCTCTGTCCCAACTAATCCAAACTGGTTTTGGATTTTATTCTAATTATTTTTTCCCTCAATTCAATTCTGAAAATTATTTGGAGCCTGAGAGATTTTCAAAGCAAGTGCCCTATTGCAATTGAGTTTTGACCTCAAACCAATTCTCCTGGATTGTCCTTTGAACCCACAACCCAGAACCATCTTGATCCACTCCTCCTCTTTTCAAAATTTTCAAAATTTAGTCTCTGCAAGTTTGGACCAGATTTGCCAAATTTGGTGAAATTCATATCTACACTCCTCCAAAAATTCCACCAAAATTTAGGCAGCCTATTTGAGCAAAGAGAAGCCACTCCACCAAAAATCAGCTCAAGGAAAAATCCCTACATGCTTGGATCATTCGGTCGAACACCTGGTGGGCATTGTTACTGTTCAAAGTTCAGAAAATTCAGTTTTCAGTTTCGACAGTTTCAGTCACGCGGCCACAGTGCACTTGGCACGTTGCTCGCGGCCTCGCTTGCTTGTCCGAAGCTTCACACGCGCACTTGGCGCGACCCTGGCGTCGGTGGCGCCCTGGCCCGCCTGCGCCGGCGTGTATTGCGGCGGCCGGCTCCCCGTTACGGCCGACAGGGAGGAGAACGGCGGCGCAACGCCGTTCGGCGCCGCCCAAATCCTCTGGTGGCTCCGCGTGGCCTTCTCCGTGCCAGCGCACGCATGCGGCATCGTCGCTGTGGCGCAGCACGCACGGAGCGCGCTCTCTGCCGCCGACGGGCCCGCACCACCCCGTTCCGTCGAGCTCGCCCTTAACACCCAAACCCCGGCCAGCTTAGCACAAAAACGGACCCTTTGAACCTCCGCGATGACGCTCGACCCCCTAACCACCCCGACCGAGCACTGCGCCACCGTAATCGCTCGCCGGAAATCTCCGTTCACGGCAACCGCCTCGGGCCGCCTATAAAAAGGGCCCCGAGCTCACCCTCGTGCACGCAGCATCGCCACTCCTCACCAAAGCCCCGCCAGGCCACTAGGGGGACCTCGAGGAGGTCTCCTTCCCCAGCTCCGGCCGCCCCGATCCGCCTCGGCCTCCAGCTCGATTCACTTCGGTGAGGCCACCTCCGGCGCCCAAACCTCGTCCGTAGCCCTCTCTTGCACCCAGTAGTCTAACCCCCACCTCAATTTAATCTTTGCATCCCTCTCCGACGAGCTCCATCCACGCCCGAACCACCGTCCGCCGGAGTTGAGACCGCCGTCGACGTGCTGCTCACCGGCGACCAACACCACCACCCACCGTTGCGGAAGGACACGGTGAGCACATTAGTAACCTCTGATCCCCATGCCTCGCCGTGGATCGCCGCCGGCGACCACAGCAGCTCTCGGGCGCCGACGAGCCTCGTCCCTCCCATTTGAAAATTTAAACATGACAAGTGGGACCCGCTGTCAGCCTCTCTGTCCTTTCTAAACGAAGCGTTATCTGAAAACGCCTTCTGCCAAATACGTTTTCTCTTCGGGCTGGCGTAATCGCTACCGAAGCGTTTTCTGCTTTTATAAACTAGCCCCTGGAAATCTTCTGTTTCATTACAGATAAGTCCCTGGACAAAAACCCTTATAACTTTTAGTCAGAAAAGTATTTTTGATTGATTCTTTTTCTGTTCTCTTTAAAATTTTATCTAGTTTTTTATCAGATTTATTTGAAAAATATTTGGTTTACCTTGTGTGCTCTCCTTGGTATTTACATTAGCGCATATATTTTCTTTAAACCGTAGATACCGAAGGAGGTGACGGAGCCGCGAACTTCACCGAGCTAGGCTCCGACTACTCTGAACCAGTCAAGCATGTTTGAACTTTTGATATGATGAGTGTCTTGGCATGTTTTGCATTTAGTTAGTTTCATGGCATGCCGGTGAGTATACCGATGAACGTTATTTTATGTGATAAGGAGGTAAGTGAGTTCGATGATCCATACGTGGATGAATGTGAATATGAATGGCCATGTGTTGGCATGAGGATGGGTACGACGGCAGTGTTGTAGCATGCCAGTCTTACGCCAGACTATGTGACTTCAGTGTCAAACCATATCGGTCCAGTACCTATCATTTCCTTCCTTGTACTACCACATGTTTTCCGCAAGGAATATGGTTTAGTAAGTTTCAAACCGCTTTCATGGTACACACCAAAGAGGAGAGGCCGTGATGATGGTTCCATGGCCCTGGATTAAAGCCAGTCATCCGGTCAGGGGGCATGGGTGTTTCCGGTTGGGACCGAGAGGGGGGCACCCCTTAGAGCGCGCGTATATAAATTTGATCCCATGCTATTCGAGATTGTGATCTCCCCGTCTCAAAAGTTTTTCTTGGACGATGACTAGGGTGATTCCTAGCATCGAGAGGTAGGATGGGTGTGTACCGGTTAGCTGTGTTTTCTTCTGAAATACCGTAAACGGAACTAGTCCTTCGTGACTACGGAAATCCGTTGACTGTGGGAAAAATTTTGTACAAACTCTGCAGAGTCATATATTCCTCCAAATCATCTCTTCCATGTCAAGTTTCGTTCCTTCTTATCCTAATCAATTGTCAGCTTTGATGACAGAGACTCCGGTGAATCGCATGAGTGCTAAGTCCGGTTAAATGATCACTCCTGTGGATGGACTGACCCGTTTGTTTTCATGAATTGAATGTTTGTTATGAGTATTATGTACTTGTGAATAAAAGCCCTTTATGTGATGTCGCTCAGACGTCCGACTGTGGCATTTCTTTTAAAGCCCTTTCTGTGATGTCGCTCAGACGTCCGACTGTGGCATTTCTTTTAAAGCCCTTTCTGCGATGTCGCTCAGACGTCCGACTGTGGCATTTTTTTTAAAGCCCTTTCTGCGATGTCGCTCAGACGTCCGACCGTGGCATTTCTTTTAAAAAGCCCTTTATGTGGTGTCGCTAAGATGCCCGACTGTGGCATCATTTCCTTATTTTTTTTTGTTCACCCTTCGAGGCGTCGCTTCAGACACCCGATCGATCCTTATTTATGTTCTGTGGAATTTCAGGCGGACTGCCGCCGTTTTCCCTTTTTACTCACCCGTTATGCCAATTTTATTTATTGTGCATTAATGAATTAATCATGTTGCATCCATGCATGCATTTGTTATATCTTACGTCCGAACTGTCTTGCGAGTACTTTCAAAGTACTCACTGGCTTGTTGATTTGGCCAGATGCTAACGAAGGCGATCTCATGGATGAAGAGTTCGATAGCGAGTCCGACACTTACAGGAGTCCCAGTCAGTCTCGTGCGACCCTGGATTTGGCCACTGTTTTATATCCGCTTCCGCTACCAAATAAATTCATCGAGCCTCTCCTCGACGCTCGATGAGATGACAGACGTAGAGTCTTGTATTCCTCTCCCCGCTGTGTTTTTCCACCACCAGCCTATCCTTGAGTCAGTAGTATGTCTCCACACCACTGTGTTCTGTCCGCCATTATGTATGATTATTGGCGTGCTTGTAATAATTTGGTTGAGCAACCGTAGTTCGACCCTGTAATATATTTTATGCTACTGGCTTATTGTATCAAGAATTTGTCTGCCAGTGTGGAGGATTTCTCTCATACTGGACTCAAAAGACTGGTTTATCAATAAATATTTTTATTGGAAAACCGGTCGTGACATGATGCTGCTGCTACAAGTCAGAATTGTATGGGGCATAAGGTAGATGGATTGCTTCACAAAACAAAAGAGCAAACCAAGACCAGGATCGCAATACCTCCACAACCACCTCAAGCAAAAAGGACGCAAACAAGAGAGAGGCCATCTTCAGCCCTCCTTCCTCCTCGTGATCCACTGCTGCATCCTGCTATGATTACTCCGCCATGCCCCATCCTAGAGGGACAACAGCCGACACCGGTGGAGTTGCGATCATACATGCACGTAAGTGAAACAAAAAATATTTATATACGCATCTTGTATTATCTGCAAATTTTCTGCTCCTTCCAGGATAACAAGTTCATAAACTGCATTTTAAGGTGCTGTTTGGATTTTTTTTCTTTTTCTGCAGACGCCAGATCTACCGGATTATCTAATACCAAGACTAAAGATGCGATTCAAAGATGTAGAGAACGCAAGGGAATTTTATAACAGATATGCCAGACACGCTGGTTTTGGAATCAGGAAGACGGGTGGAAATGACAACCACAAGTATTTTGTTTGCGCCTTCCAAGGGATACACACATCTTCTGTTTCAGAGGCCAGTAGGAAGCAAAACAAAACATCGCAGACGACGGGCTGCAATGCAAGAATGAGGGTGAAGGTGCAGGAGGATGGCACATGTGTGGCAGTGGACATTGAGTACAATCATGATCACCAGCTCATGCAAACTGATGACATGCTGGTATTTTTGCACTCACACAAGAATTATGACCCCACTATTTTGGAGTACGTAAAGCTCCTGCAGTACCATGATGTCAAGCACACAACAATCATGTCCATGCTATCTGAAAATGAAGATGGAAGCTACTTCCTAAGCATGACCGGACGAGACCTGCTAAACCAGTAAGTATTCAAACACCCACATACTGCAATGTAAAATAGCATCCTAGCTCACAACCCTTTGCTAGCAAAAAATAAACAAATGCATGTTTGCATGTGATTTGCAGGAAAGCCATGAATGCAAGGAAAGATGATTTGGATGATGTATTGAAACTTGTTTCATTCTTCAAAGACATGAAGGCGATAAATGATGAGTTTTTCTATGACATCCAAGTGGACAAGGACAAGTCAATTAAAAACATTTTCTGGTCCAATGCAAGCTGCCGAGGAGCCTATCAAGACTTCGTCAATTGCGTAACATTCGACATGACTTACAAGACCAACAGATTTCATATGCCCCTGGGAGTGTTTGTTGGAACAAACCATCACTTGCAGTCAACGATATGTGCTGTTGCCCTGATAAGAGACGAAGATGCAAAGTCATTCAAGTGGTTGTTCGATACATTTCTACGGTGCATGAACAACAAGCACCCAACTTGCATTCTAACAGGTGAGTTCAAAAAAAACTCCTCAAGTTTCATCATCTTTTCAGTCTATGGGTCTGTGTTGGTTGGTTGGGTACATTGGTTTTGTCTGAAAATAATGTAAAGAATGCAGTTCAACCACTGTTAGCACAGAAGTCCAACTAGCAGTACAAGAAAGCAAAATTATCTATCACATGTTTAGAAAAAAAATTAGGTATGAACGTGAAGTTCAAATACATGAATCATAGAAGCTTAAGGACAAATATGTAAGATAAATATATGTAGCATGTTTAGAAAATATAGTTATTTACGTGAAGTTCAAGCACTGCCACCACAGAAGTTCAACAACAAAGCTTTAAGAAAAATTTTGATTGCGACACTACTAGTTTGTCCTACTACTAACTGTGAAGTTCAGCAACACTGCTGTAAAGAAAAAATACATGTGACATTCTTAGATACCATACTGCCAAGATGCGTAGTTCAAGTACTTGTACAACATAAGTTCACCATCAGTACAAAAAAAGAATCAAGTTTCATTTTTTAATTCATGCAGACCAATGCCCATCGATGGTGAAAGCTATACCACAATCATTTCCAAACACCGTCCACAAGCTATGTCGTTGGCACATCATGAAGAAGTACAGGGAATACCTCGCGTTGCTGTACAAAAAGTATAAAACATTCAAAGAGGAGTTCACAGCTATATTAAACTAGCCGCTAATGCCAACGGAGTTTGAAGATGCCTGGGCTAAACTCATGCACAAGTACAACCTGGAGAATGACCAGATGATGATGCAGCTCTGGAGTGATAGGAAGATGTGGATTTCAGCATATTACAAGAACATTTTCTGTGCTAGAATGACTTCCACACAACGAAGCGAGAGCATGAACCACGTGCT
Source organism: Triticum aestivum (assembly GCF_018294505.1). Lineage (NCBI taxonomy): Eukaryota > Viridiplantae > Streptophyta > Magnoliopsida > Poales > Poaceae > Triticum > Triticum aestivum. The sequence continues at coordinate 531,559,949 of NC_057807.1, forward strand.
AAAGAAAGGGTTTGTCAAGGGGACCCAGAACCTACACAAGTTTGCTAGGCGGGTCAATGCTTGCATACAAACTCGGATGCAGAAGTAGAACGAGCAAACAATGACCAGCATGGTATGATGACAAGTACAAAACACCCCCATCATGTTCTGGTTTACCTTCAACATGTGCACTTTGAATTTAAAAAAATGAAACCCATGACTCTGCACAACAAGCTGACCTGTCCAACACTCTTGCAAAGAAACAATGCTGAGGAGCTCAAGCAACCCAAATCTCAAAAACAGCAGCCCAAAGTTATGGAACAAAAGAAGGGACCACACCCACAAAAAGCAAGCAGCAGGATTTGTAGCATAGGCAAGGAGTATGAACCACATAATGCAAGAACATTCCCGAAGCGCGCAGATGCTGAAAAGACAAGCAAAATGCCAGAGAAGAAATAGAAAGCAAGACCTAGAGCCAACAACAAGAAGGTGGTGGAAGATGAAGAGGAAGACGAGGATGAAGACAACGTCGAAGAAGAGGAAGACGAAGAGGAAGAGGAAGTGGAATGCGACGATGAAGAGGAAGACGACGATGAAGAGGAAGAGGACGATGAAGAGGAAGAGGACGATGAAGAGGAAGAGGTACATGTCAAGAAAAAACCTCTACCACCAAAGCCTAGGAGGAGCGCAAGGCTCATGAACAGTTAGAATAGGTCAATTAACACAATGCAAACTTATGTCATGTCAATGTGCAGAACATTATGTCATCCCCTGGTAATATACACTGTGAAGTTCAAGTAATATTACTGCAGAAGTCCTGGTATGTTATGGCAGGAAGTGATGTGCTGGTGTTGTATTGCATGAAAGTGCAAGCAGTAAAAAATTGAAAAACATACACTGTGAAGTTCAAGTAATATTACTGCAGAAGTCCTGGTATGTTATGGCAGGAAGTGATGTGCTGGTGTTGTATTGCATGAAAGTGCAAGCAGTAATAAATTTGAAAAACATACACTATGAAGTTCAAGTAATATTACTGCAGAAGTCCTGGTATGTTATGGCAGGAGGTGCTCATGTTGTATTCCATAAAAGAGCAACCATCAAATAATCATACAATTTTGAAGTTCATGTCAGCTTATAGAAGAAGTTCTGGTATGTAAAATCGATGTAGGAAAAGAATATGCTTAAAAAATAAAGTTTCGCCGCATAAACTAAGGTTAGCAAGCCTAAGACAACACGTTCAAATGTGAAGTTCTGCTTGGATACGTGCAGAAGTTCATGTACAATGCCGACAAAGATAAAGAAACGTCAACAATATTTCTGCACAAATTTACATATGAAATACATTCACACTTGAAAAAACACAAAAAAACAAATATAGATTCTACGCAAAAGCATACATATTGGTTGGGCTGAAAATTACCAATACATTACACAACACAGAATATCCTCTCCATCTGAAACCAGCAGCCCAGCCGCATCTCAAAGCAGAAGTTCAAGTCTACGATCATATGTTGGGGGCCCAAAAATAAACAACACAAAAAAATCAAGCAGTTCAACCAAAACCAAGGCAGAAGTTCAGGTACATCTGTTGGGGCAAAAACATTCAACACCTGGATACTGAAAAACGACGCAGTACATTGAAATTCACAAAGCCAAATCATTCTTCACACCAAATGCATTTGTCCACAATATCATAAGTAATAGTGCTACACCTATAGTAGATACACAAATCACTAAAAACATTCTTACAACCAAATATTTATGGAATTGTTCCAATCATTATCAAACCTAACAATCTGTACGAAATCAAATCTACAATGAAACTAATGCTTCGAATTCATGGGCCAAAGGACTAGATCTCTTTAGGGAGCTCTGAACGCATGACTTCATTCTTCTCGCTATAAACCAGAGTGCGCATGAACTCAGCCTTCCAGTCATCTGCAGCAGCCTGCAAACAAAAGAAAGGTGAAAACGATGGTTTAGTAACGGATATCTAAAACCACAGCAGGAGCGTCATAGCAAAAAAACACAAGAAAAATCAAAGGATGATGAGACAAGAACAAAGACAGAACATACTTCCACATCACCAAAATCTTCAACAGTCTCATCACGGTCATACGAAGAGCTGAACTTCATGGCAAAGAAACCACAATCATTACTCTTCTGCTTTGGAACATCGATGAAAGTCGGCCTCTTTGCAATAGTCACCCAGTTAGGCTGCTTGCTCGCCTTGTATGCAGCCTTGCCGTACACCTCCTCGAGCAACCCAACAAATCTCTTCATCTGCCGGAAATAACAAAATTAGATGAAGTTAAAAACATGTTAACCAAAATAGTTAAGTTCAGGTACATAAAAAAGCGACACTTGCATAATATCCACCTAAACAAAATAGCAGAAGTTCAACTTCTAAATGATAGTCAGTTCAAGCAGTATTACCAAAACAGAGGCAACAACATATTTTGTCAACACAAGGCATAATAAACTTCGTGTCAAACAAGAGAATGTGAAAGGAATTTCAGGCTAAGAAACACTCACGATATTTAGGCAGTCCCCGTGGAAACTCGATCGCGACGTTTCCATATTATCGTAAGAAAGTGAATCAAGGATGTCAATGCTCCCACGATATCTATTCACCACGTACACACTATATTGAGCCATTGTGCCAATTGGCTTGAATAGAATCAAGAAAACCTGCCAAGAATGAAAGGACCGGTGAACACAAACTATAAAGCATATGTACTGAAGAACCGGCATGAACAAAAACTTGTTGACAAACTCAGCAAAAGGATGCACGTGAAATTAAAAAAAGCAAGAGTTATGAAAAACTAACCAACTTTGCGTTAAGAAGGTCTTCTTCCTTGCGAACAAACATTGGGAGGAGTTTAGCCGAATTTTTTGCATCGAACTTTGAAACTATTGATGCATAGAAATCATACTCCAGGCAGTATTGTGCATTCACCAAAACACAATTAAAACAACTCCCAGATGCCACTACAACAAAACTAAGTCAAAAAATAGGAGATAGGGGTGCAAAGAACTAAAACCTGTAAGTAGGGACTAAGTACAACCCTGTCAGCATTAGTGAATATCTCAGAGGTCTCCGGCTTATCCTTCCACAAATTTATGAGATAATCCATTATGTCTCCTTCCATCTGCTGCCCTTCACCGAAAAGCCTATAAAGGACATGTCATGTGAGGTCAATCACATTCCCAGGGATGGTAAACATGCAGTAGCTTGTCCTGCAGAATACAAAAGGATGGTAAAAAAATATATTAGAAGTTCAGAAACAAGAACAAACAGAAGTCCAGACACTATAACTCAAAAGGCAAGAGGAGACATAAAACAGAAGTTCAGATACTATGACAACGGCAGTTCAGACAATACAACAACAGAAGTTCAGACACTACAACTCCAAGGCAAGGGAGCGACAGGTAACTCACTCAGAATACTTCTCCAAACTGTCTTTACTCAGCACATACTGTTTCAACTTCCGGGTCTCGGATAGATGAGGGTAACTGTATTTTTTCAGGGGAGCGACAGGAGAACGCCACTTCAAAGGCAATCTTGATGCTTGCTTGGAGGTAGTTATGTTCCCAAACTCAACTGCCGGTTTCCTCCTGGTCATCACAGCATTCTTCCCACCTCTCCCAGCAACAGTACCAGCAGCACATTTAATATTCTTCGGGTAAGCAATCTTCTCAAAATAATCATCCGACGAAATCACTTCTGCTTCGACTCCATCAGCCTTCCTGTAGCAAGGGGTTCTTGGAGTATCACAAATAACACCAGCCTACTTCCCCAACTTGGAAGGAATGAGGGTCCGAGGTCTATCATCTTCTATCGGAGGTGTACTCATCGGTTCCTCCCTAGGCTGGTATTCCTGTGACTCGAGGAATGAGTAGTGGTAATCGGTCAACTCCAACGGATCCACTGTCAAAGAAAAAAGAAGAGAAAACATCACCATTAAAATACAACTGAAGTTGAGGAACATCACAATGTGCAGTCCAACTAATAAAGATGACATGGTTACTACTCAAGCTGACCTAAAAAAATTAGTTGCAGTAAAAAACTAAATGAAGTTCAGGCACAACCAGAGGCACAGTTCAAGATAAACCAATGAACTGGAAATCATTCAACTACAGCTAACAAAAACCATAGAAAGGCATCATCTCTGAAGTTCAATTAGAAAAGAAAATGCTCATGTCCATTTAAGCAATGGAAGGACAGAAATTACTGAAACAAAACACACAAGCAAAATTAAAAAAAGATAGAAATGAAGTTCATGTACAAAGAAAATGCTCCTCTCCTTCCGAAACCAGCAGCCCAGCCAGATCTCAAGCAGAAGTCCAAGTTTCAGAGAAAAATATGAAGTTCAGCTAGAATAAAAGATGCAGTGCAGGTAAGTAGTCCAAGTTCCAAATACTTAGATGTATAGTAGCCAAATAGAGATTGGAAGTCTGTCTCAAACAGGTTAGAAGAAGCGATTGAGTACAACCACGTCTTCCTGATATCCTCGATATTCTCATGGGAATAATTTGCAACAACCCTGTCATGATACGAATTAACATTCGTAAGCATGAAGAATCCGCAGTCGATACTGCCATCAAACAAAGTAAAAGAATAGTGTTAGAACAGAAAAAGAGAGCCAACGAATTAAACACATCGCAGCTTAAGTACAACTATAGTTAAACAGATGTGATAAAGAGAAAAAGTGGAACTCATACTTGTTTTGCTGCTGGGGGACATCAATCCAATCCAGAGGGAAATTGTCGATGGTAAGAGGACTGAAGGGTGTCTCCCGGTCGTTGCTGGCATCCTTCCAAAGCCTCTTGATGTTGTCGGTCATCCGCCGAAACAGGCGTACCGCACATTCATCTTTTGGTCCATAGTAGGAATCGAGAAGCTGTAACCTTAAATTCTTTAGGTCAAGGAATACCGACACCCAATGACCGACACCACCCATGGAAGCAGGAACCTCAGGCGCGTCAAAAGTGGGGAAAACAACCTGAAGCATCATAAACACACGAATCATTAAAAAATGAGAATTAATATCAGAATGGTACAAAAGAAAAATAAAACAAATATTAACACAGCGGATCGCACTACAAAACCAATACAGAGGCAAAGAACAAGATATTGCATATCGAATCATGTGCATCTATGCTATCTGGACCACTCGCCATGAAGTACTTCCTCACAGGGAATCAAATTGACCTCTGAAAATCTTGTCCTAAAATAATGCAGACAACACCAACATATGAAAAAATACAAAAATGAGACAAACAAGTTTTAACTAAAAAATGGTAAGGAAAAAAATGGAAAATAAATCACTGTATGGTTGACTTACACAAACCCAATACGGCAGGATGAGTTTGTCTGATCCCTGGTACTTCGCACGTAGACAGTAGAGTGCAACCTCAACCACATTAGACCGAAGCATTCCGCGAGGACCAAACGATATTGCGACATCTTCAACAGAAGCTTCACACTCCTTGTTTTGGAACATAATCATTGATCTAAAACAAGCGAACAGAAAGTAAAAGAAGTTCAGCATCAGGAAACTCAGGAAGTTCATAACACATGTTAGCACAGAGTTCAGCTATATCACAACAGGCAGTACAGTACAAAAGAGGCCAGAAGTTTAGCACCAGAGAAGTAAAAGAACAAGAAGTTCAGGTACATAGAGTTGGGAAGTTCAGGTAAGAAACCACAGGCAGTTCACAGGGCGTACATGGATGATGTAAATATTGAGCAGCTGCACTAACCTCTTGGAACGATCATTCCTAAGGCTAGTTACACTGTAATAAAAGTCATCAACCTTCTTTCGGACGACAGCAAGGTCGCTATCTGCTCACCAAAAAGAAAATAGCAATTAACAACAACACTCAAAGCACATAGATTCATGACAGTTTCAATTAAGACCAACATTCAAGCATAAACATTCAAAACATAAGCACATCTCAGCTGCTACATCAGAAAGGATAAAACCACAACATCATAGACATCACAACCCATGCATTACAAACCTCCACCCACATAGAAAATAGGTTAACTTAACATTCTTTACAACCCACACGACAAAAACAAAACCAGAAGTTCAACTTAGACCACACACGCACTTCACAGGGGATATCATGGACTAAACCAAAAAACAAAGAGGGAAGGGGATGGGGAAATAAGAGAGAAGCATGCTCCTCTTTTCATGGATCCTTGCATAGACCAGTGGCAGCACTGGAATGATCAACCTCCTCTCCATAGCTATCGCTTTCGGTATCTTCGTCGTCGTCTCCAGTAGACATTGCAGCGTCGTCGGGAAGGACACCAGCAGCAGCAGGAGCAACCGGACAATCTGAAACAAGAAAAACATTTGGTTGTGCCTGTACAACATCAACATCAACTAATGGCTCTGCTGCAGGAGACTTCTCCAGGCTTGCAGCAGCACTACCACCAGTTTGTACAGCAGACTCAACATGATCTTTCTCCAAAATGATGTCTCCAGTTGTCTTGCCTTGCTCAGCATCAGAAAACTCAGCGCCAATGGACGACTGAGGTTCAGTCAGGACCACCCCGTCGGAGCAGCCGGTGCCTGAGACGGACATGTCTGCAACGTTCTCTGGAGCAACACTAACATCATCCTTCTGCTGCTGCAAAAAGAAACAAAAAGTCAATATAAAGGGCTGACTGAACCTCATGCATAGGGGTAGCAAGTTCGTCTCAGGGGCAACAAGACAAATGGACAAGAAAAAATGGCACCTTATTTTCACTACCATGAACCTCATCAACAAATACATCACTAGAGGTGCAAGGATCATTCACAGGGGCAGCTTCATGCACAGGATCATCTTCATGCACATGTAAAACATCCTCCCTAACCCCAGCACCATCATCAATAGCCTAGAAAATAATCATGTAGAAAACAAATACCTAATCAGCAAAAGTTCACGTTACATAATCAAAGAAGGTCAGGTATCACAACTGGCACATAATGGAAGTCCAAATACAGTAAACATAGCAGACCAGATATCAAACTACCATTAAGATACAAAAGAAGACAAAAAGGGACATTCATCAAAGTCATGGAAATTTAGGTGCTGAAGCACTTGAAGTTCAGGTCCTATAAACAGAGAAGGTCACCTAGGAAACACTAGTACCAAAAAGAAAAAAAGACTAGAAAATAATCATGTAGAAAACAAATACCTAATCAGGAGAAGTTCACGTTACATAATCGGAGAAGGTCAGCTATCACAACTGACACATCATGGAAGTCCAAATACAGTAAACATAGCAGATAACATACCAAACTACCATAAGATACAAAAAGGAACAAAAAGGGCCAGTCATCAAAGTCATAGAAGTTCAGGTGCTGAAGCACTTGAAGTTCAGGTCCTATAAACAGAGAAGGTCACCCTATAACTGCATAGCAGTAATAACTGAAAGCTAACATTGAACACTAGTGCAAAAGAAATATCAAAAGCCAACATAAACAAACCTCTTCGGTACGCTCCACATGTCCTCCTTCACGACCCAAACGAACGGGATCCTGCCTCTGAATCTCTCTCACAACAACACTCGCCTCATCTTCGAAAGGCTTGCAATGGGCGTCCTGCATTTCCTTGAACAACACAAAGCTAGCCCGGAGGTGGGAAGTGCTCTCACGAAGCTCAGCAAGATATTTAGCTTCAATCAACAAAAGTTCCTTCGAAGACTCAACATCAAAACCATGGCCGGGAGGAAGAATCCCATCCACGTGACTAAGACACTCAACCATTGTCGGAACACGAGCCATCTCTCCACAAACAGTTTCCAGAAGTCCATCAATCCTAGAAAGGGAAATATTCACATCATCGAACAAACTCTTGGAAGAAACGCCACCTACAGCACTCACAAGGGCAGAAGAACCTCCTGGATCTACAGGGGGGCACCAGTGTTAACATCCCGCGAGAATTCAAATCTCGGAGAACTTCCACTACCTAGGCCGGCGACACAAGGCATAGTAAGAACAGGACGTTCGATACGCATAAAGAACACAACCTCAGCCTGTGTCTTCCACTACATATACAAAAACAAAAGTCAACACGTCGCAAAACAAATGAAAGAACATGGAAGCAGAAATAAAGAAGACAGTAGAAGAAGTTCTAGTTAGTACCACAAGCTGATACTGAAAAAATAGACAATGACAAGGAAAAAAGGCAGAACATTCAGATACACAAACTACACCAAAAATTCCACTAATGCCTACACACGCAGTACATTTCAGAAGTCCAACTATGTCTACATAGGCAGTACAACCATGTATGACCACAAGTTAACATGCTTTCAAAAATGTTGGAAATTTACATAGCAGAAGTTCAACCATGCATGTGCAACAACAAAGTTTAGCTTATTTCATATGAATATATCCAGAAGTTCACCTATGTACACAAAGGCAGTAATACCATATAAGCCAAGTTGTTCAGCTAATTTACTCGTCTTTATGAACTAGAAGGTCATCTATGTACATAGCAGAAGTTCAACCATGCACACAAAGGCAGTACTAACTACACAGAAAAGAAGAAACACTCACATGTAGTCTCCCAAACACCGAGTTGGCTGGGTCGTCATCACCTTTCCTGACCAAGTCAGCCGCAGCAAGCTCAAGAAGCTTGGCCTGATCCATGTAATTGATGCGAGGCGTCCTCAAGTCAACATTAGGCGTCTTGCCAATGATAAGGCAGTCCAGGTACATAAGAAGCGGCACGATGGCACAACCTGTGACAACTTTTCCTCTGCTCGTACCTTGCTGATACCTAAAAACAGCACTTCGAAGGTCATCAACAACCAACTGGCAGTAGTCCATATCTTCCATATCCTCAAATACAAGATTCTCAGCCGTTGCTGCCTCCCTGGACACTCGTGTAGACGTTCCAGGGATAACCACCTTCATGAAAACAATCAAGTAAAACACCTGCAGAGCAAGATCATCCTTCGTCTCATCCTTCACAAGTTCTGCGAGGATATTCCACAGATCCTTTGTCTTGATGTCGTCACTCCTAGCATACCCAAGATTGCCCTTCAACCTCATAACAGCATCATCAAACCCATCACTCGAGGGCCTAGGAGGGCTACAATTACCTTGAGGGAATCCAAATAGATGGTGAATAGCATCACTTGTAATACGCAGAACCTTGTTCGCCTCACCCATGTCCAGAATCATGGTTGCAGGGTCAATCCTCATGTAGATGTTGCCCATCAAAGGAAGAGAAATGTTGGAATCAACCTTCAAGTCAAACACACAACCAAAACCAGCCTTGATAACCCTCGTCTTGTGCCTAAGCTGTAGCATTTCCGCACACGTCTTCACCTCTCCTAGTGAGCAGCGAATCGTCTTGTTAAAACGTTTCGCCTCACCTCCTCCTTGGCCACCTTCTTCGGGCGCTTTGCATCCTCTCTTCCTCCTCTCAGGCCGCTCCACAAGATGATACTGAAAAAAATGAGATACACAAGTTACAGCACAATTCCACTAATGCCTACAAAATTACACACTCAATACATTTCAGAAGTCCAATTATGTCTACATAGGCAGTACAACCATGTATGACCAAAATTTAACATGCTTTCAAATTGTTGGAAATTTACAAAGCAGAAGTTCAACCATGTATACCAAGGCAGTAATCAAACATGTATCTCAGAAGACCAACTATGTCTACATAGGCAGTACAACCATGTATGACCAGAAGTTAACATGCTTTAAAATTGTTGGAAATTTACAAAGTAGAAGTTCAACCATGTATACCAAGGCAGTAATCAAACATGTATCTCAGAAGTCCAACTATCTCTACATAGGCAGTACAACCATGTATGAACACTAGTTAACATGCTTTCAAAAATGTTGGAAATTGAAAAAGCAGAAGTTCAACCATATACACTAAGGCAGTAATCAAACATGTATACCAACAAGTTAAGCTAATTTCTTCATGTATATACCCAGTAGTCCAACTATGTACACAAAGGCAGTAATACCATAAAAGAAAAGAACGTCGTCTAATTTATTCGTCTATATGGAGATGGAGCAGAAGGTCATCTATGTACGCCAAGGCAGTGCTAAAAACAATAAAACTACAGCAATAGCGACAAATGCTCTAAAAAACAGTAAACATGAGACATTCATACCTGATTAGTGGCAACATCATCATCGCTGTCGTCCTCATCATCAGCATTGAAATCAGCATCATCCTTGTCCTCTGGATTAACACGAGAACGCTTCTTCACACCCTTGTTGACCTTTGCAGGTGGAACCTTGCGCTTCCCGCCGCATTTCTTCCCCTTACCAGATGCACCAGCACCAAGCGGAGAAGGTGTATGCGCGACAGTGGCAAGCACACGAGGACTACGGCGTGGCGTACCACCAAGGCCTAACCCTTCATCTTTAACAACTTCTGCAGGCCTTGAAACACATGGGCTCCTCCGAGGAGTAACTACACCAACTACTAGCTTCCTCGCAGCAGTCTTCTTGATTTTCTTCTTAACAGGGACAACCGTGCCATCACTACCACACGACACGTCTTCCTCAACAGTGAGCTCAGGTGCATGAACAGATCCAGGAACATCAGAACATTTCTCAAGGCGGGCCGCCCTCTTCTTGTCAAAATCTTCTTGCTTCTTCCTCTTAAGTTCGTCCTCTAGGAGAAGCTGAAGAGGCACATCCTCGGGTTGCATGACAGGTTTAGTGCCATCAACAGACTGCGACTGCATCTCTGACATCTGAAGATAGCACAAAGGATCCTGAACGAAATCACAACCTTTGAATGACGGAGCCCCCTCCTCAGCAGCAGCAGGGGTTTCTGATAAACCCAACTCAGATAAAACATCATTGATGGTGTTCACAGCCTCCTCCTCTATGGACACATCTGCAAAGAACACAAAAAATTGGAGCAAAAAATAAAAAAAGTCAGGAACAAAAACAAAAACAAACGACATGAACAAGCTAAAAAAACATGGCTCAAAACTTTAAAATGAAAAGAAAAGGGGTTTCACATACTAGGTGAAGCAAGAGCTGCAGAAGGAACCTTGGCAATCACAGTCAAAGGGATAATGGGTGATTTAGCCGCATCAGATATTGGAGCATCGGTATTAACCTCTGAAACTCCATCTTGATCGCAGGCATTTTTTAGAACTATTCAACTCATCACCAACTACAAAAAATGCAAGTAAAAAGGCAGCTGAGTTCTAATCCGCAATCCTACACCAAAGGGACTTCTACTTTTATAACAATGTCCAATACCCAGAAGTTCAACAATACCTAACAAAGCAGTAAACACAAAAAACAAACTAAAAATCTACAAACTAAATATAAAAACAATCTACACCAGAGGGGCTACTACATATATCATGAATGTCTAGAAGTTCAACGATACATAACAAAGCAGTAAAACAAAATGTGCATAACAGAAGTTCAACCAAATTTCATTACAATCAAACCAAAAATTAAAACCAGAAGTTCAACTACGTGACCCAAGCAAGTAGCACATAAAAAATATGTAGCATGACCACAAAAAGTATTTCACAGGCAAACTAAATATCAATACCATGAACATGATAACAAGAAAACAAAAAACAAAGATATACACTTTAAATATGAAATGGCACACACATAAACTATGTGTAAAATGCATACACTCAAACCTTGTTACAAGTTCACACTACTAAGACTGGCAGTCCAACATAAAAACCAAATGAAGATATGGGCAGACATATATAACAATACTACTATTTAAAATACAAGATACAACTACATTAAGATACCCGGAGAAGATTTTGAAGCCATGACAACACAACCGCCTCGATGAATGCAACTCCAAACACTAGAACAACATGTAAACACAGAAGATTGATTCCATATAGTTAGCAAGTAGAAAAACATACAACAAAATGCAAAAAAGGAAACTGAATCAAACCCTAGAACCAACTACAAACAACTAGAACCGACAAGTATGAATAGATGATAGTAGCACATATAGGCAAGCACAACAAAAAACCTATCCAGAAACTAACTACAATGTCACAAACATAATCTAGACCTCCAAATCCATAGCACTAATGCCATTAGATACAACAGATCTAGCATCAACAATCACACCACAACCTCTCTGACATGCATCTGACTGTAAAATCAACAAAGGGGAAATGAAAATCCATACACAAGCATATCACAAACAAATCTAGCCACGGGGGAATGCATTCCAACCACCACACGCCCAAGACCCCTACCTAATGTCCCACCAAACCATCAGAAAAAGGGGGTAGGAGGCGGATGCGAGAGCAAACAGAGCAAACAAGCAGGCCTCCACAGATCTGGCAAAAGTGAATACAAGCATTAGGGGGGAGGGGGCGGGGGCAGCGTTTGTACCTCTCCAAGCACGAATCCGCGGCGGTTCTTCACTCCCCACGATGCCACACGCAAGCAGTTGCCGCCCTCGCTTCAGAGTAGAGGAGAGCGGGCTGGGCGAGGGAGAGCACGGCGCGGGGGAGTAATAGGAGCGGGGGAGTGCGCCGGTTACTCCACTCGCGAGGGCAGGGGACAGGGGCGGAGAAATTGGGGGGAGTTGCAGTTGAAGGAGGCAGCGGAGCGATGGAGAGGGGGGAGAGAGCGGGCGACAGAGGGAGAGGAGTTTTCTGATAGGTGGTGTTGAGGGAGATGGTCAGTTAATGCCTATCTGTCGTGGGACTTGCAGCACCACTGAATTTACAGTTTTACCCCCCAACAGCTAAAATAGTAAATACATGTGTAGATAAATAAATGCAACTTTTGAATGCATCTATTATAATGAGATAAGATCACAAAACAGCACAGCTGATATCCTCAAAACCAAAAATAGATGGCAAATACATTACTAAAGGAAGAAACATACATACATAAATATGCCCCTAAAAACAAGAGAAAAGAAGTTCAAAAAAATAAAGAACAGAAGTTCAAGTACTCTAATAAAAGAAGTAAAGCAATAAGAATAAATAAACCATAAAGAAACAAAAAGAAGAAGTTCAAGTACAAAAACACATGAAGTTCATATCTAGCCCTAAAAACCCTAAGATAGATAGTGGGGTCACGGATGTGACGGACTCGCCTCCGCATGCGACGACGCGACACGCTGCATCGTCGCCTGCTCCGGCTCGTTCCTGTCTCGGCCTCGCAGGGGGGGAGGGGGGTGCCTACCCTCCTCCCCCCTGCTCAGCCTTGTGCTACCGCATTGCCGCGCGCTATGATTTGACAGGATGCAATGCGGTTATTCTGTTTCCACCCCCACCGCATGCACCCTAAACTCTAAAAACCCTAAGATAGATAGTGGGGTCATGGATGTGACAGACTCGCCTCCGCATGCGACGACGCGGCACGCAGCGTTGTTGCCTGCACCGGCTCGTTCCTGTCTCGGCCTCGCAGGGGGGATGGGAGGAGGGTCCTAACCCCCCTGCTCGGCCTCGCGCTACCGCATTGCTGCTCGCTCGGATTTGACAGGACGCAATGCGGTTATTCTGTTTCCACCCCCACCGCACGCACCCT
>NC_057807.1:531573969-531578604 GCF_018294505.1 Triticum aestivum
GGATTTGACAGGATGCAATGCGGTTATTCTGTTTCCACCCCCACCGCATGCACCCTAAACCCTAAAAACCCTAAGATAGATAGTGGGGTCACAAATGTGACGGACTCGCCTCCACATGCGACGACACGGCACGCCGCGTCGTCGCCTACTCCGGCTCGTTACATACTTGGGCTAATCCCATGATTGCTCATGAGACAAAAGTCTAAAAAACATCTGGAGAATTAAAATTACAGAGAAAACCAAACAAAGAAAATATAGAGCATCATGCACCTTCCCCTTCCAATGTGGAGTGCAATCTCCAAAACCAGAAGTTCAACCATTAATAAAAAATAAGTCTAGATCCTACTGAAGATAGTGCCTCTGGTCCAGCTACACACTTACACACTAGTTACAATAAATTGCAGAAAGAAATCTACTAAGCGTTTTTTATTTCTGAAATGTAATCTGTCCTGGAATATCAATGTCAAAAAGATGAACCTGCATTCAAGAAAATTTTTGCTGTGACATAAAAAACAAGAAAGAAGTACCTAAGGAATAATAATGTTTAGTGTCGAAGAAACAAAATGCACAAGGCGTAAGTTAACTAATCAAATGTTCTTAATAAAGGTAAGTTCAAGTTGTAAAAACACAGAAGTTCGGCGTTTTGAAAAAACATCAAATGAACATGTAGAAAGACAAATTACATAGAAGCAAAAATCTTGTAAGTTCATGTTAAACACAAACTGAAGTTCTACCACTGTTTGAAGTATGCAAACATGTTACAAAAAAATAAGTAAGGTATGCATGCATATTTGGGAATAATCCCATAGTTCCCACGGAACAAACTAAAACCCAAATTAGAAAATTGAAAATTACAAAAAAAACAAAAAAAGGAAAAATATAGTGCGATGTTGCACCACCTTGCAATGTGGAAATCAGGAAGTTCAATCACTGGTACCATAGAAGTCCAATTACTACCACAAACTGTGGATGATCCAAAAAACTAGTCCCGAAGACAGAATAAATATAAAAAGGATGATTTGTGTATCTATGGACCAGCTCCACATTTACGTATATGAGTACTCTGAAAAACAAAAAAACGTACACAAAATTTTTATAACAACACCAACCGAACAGATCGTATTGCAGCATCACCCAAAAAACATGCATTAAAACAAGGGAAGTTCAAGCACAAAAGGTGTAGAAGTCCAACTCTGTAACACAGACAGTAGAATCACTGGAAAAAACGCATTATTGAATTTGCTTTTCAGATTTAATCACTTGGGTGACTACACCTTCTCAGTCCGTGACCTCGAACGATATCCTATTGCTCCCTGACATCAAAACGATAAATCAACCAAGCTGTCTCATTGAAGAACCAAAAACCAGCACGGGCCGACACGAGATCCAATCGCCCGATTTCAGGGGTGTATTCGCCTTCCCGGTCGAATTAACAACGCATGAATGGTCCAATCTCACTACTGCAATCAAATCCGCCCTCTATATTCAAATAAAAATAACAAATCCGTAGAAGCCGCGGAACCACTCCCGCGGACGAAGAACACAGAGCCTGAAATCAAATCCGTTGAAATTAACGACAAATTTCCCACGAAACTCGTACTTACACCAAATTACCACCATGTTGGAGGTTCCAGAACATCCAGTGAATGCATTAAACTTATAAACAGACACGATTTCATCCGCCCCAAGAGTGAATCCGCCAAAATGCAAAATTACGAATCAAAATGAGCATTTAGGTGCAGGTATGAGTATCTAGATTACAGTCACATCCCATACTACACTACCAACCGGAATAATTCACGGGGGAAGCCACGGTTGCAAAGATAGCCCGAAGGTCGGGTTCGTACACAGGGAAGTTCAGGCGCTTTATATGGGAAGTTCATGTTGTGATCAGAATATTATTCTGATCCCATGATCAGAATAGTGTTTATATATATATATATATATATATATATATATATATATATATATAATCTAGTACAAAAAATTTACCAAGCTAGTTTTCATATATCATCATCATCTACTACAGAAAAAAACTGACCAAGTTTTCAAATATATACAAAAACATCTAACAACATCTATATATAACCGAAAAATAACAGAAAAATAACATCTCTACATAACAGGAAAAACAGAAAAAAATATTGAGCAGGGGCACGACGCTGACGCCGGCGACGGCACAAGCGCCGGTTGGGCAGGGCAGGGGCATGCGCGGGACAGGGGAGGGGCGGCGCAGGGCTGCGCACGGGACAGGGGAGGGGCGCGGGAGAAGGCTTGCTCCAGGGAGAGGCGCGTCGGGGCGGGCAGGGGCATCGGTGGCGGTGGCGACGACGACGGCAAGCAGCATGACACGGGCATCGGGCGGCGATGGCGACGAGGAGGAGCAGGGGGTAGGTGATGGGGTTATGTACCTAGGGTAGGGTCATGGACCTGATCTAAGTACCTTACCCAAGGACACCCTTAGAAGAAGTCGCCTTCCAGTCGACCAACGAGGGACACACTCGACTGACTTGAAGGACTCGACCACGAAGACTCACTCGACCACCAGAAGGTCAAGAGGCACACTGCACTGCAACGGCCTGTAATCAAGTAGACTTTATGATAGTAAAGGCACTTTATGTGGGGCGTTACCAGTAACGCCCCAGACTTAACTCACCTTAAACCCTCTCCTACGTGGGCTGGCTGGGGTCCTGGCACACTCTATATAAGCCACCCCCCTCCACAGGCAGAAGGGTTCGGCACCTTGTAACTCATATACTCATAATCCACTCGACCGCCTCCGGGCTCCGAGACGTAGGGCTGTTACTTCCTCCGAGAAGGGCCTGAACTCGTACATCCTTTGTGCTTACAACCTCTCCATAGCTAGGACCTTGCCTCTCCATACCTACCCCCCACTCTACTGTTAGGCTTAGAACCACGACAGTTGGCGCCCACCGTGGGGCGGGTGTTTTAGCGATTTTGTGGAGAAGTTGCAATTCTTCCGAGTACTTTCATCATGGTGTCTGCTGGAGTTTTGGTCGGGGGTCAAGAGATCCGTCTCGGCACTCTCACCTTCATCGCCGACGACTCCGCATGGCTCCAGGAGGCTCCACTCGACGTGGATGCGCTCCCCGTCCGCGGTGCGACGCATTTTCGCGCATGTGTCCGTGGCGTTCTGCTGCGGCAATCGTCGACCCAGTATCGGTCGGCTCCTTTATCGTCCACCCTCCCGGTCTCCCGCCAGCGCAAGCGCTCAGGCCGGTCGAGGCTTCAGCGATGGGTGAGGCACGCGGTGGCTCGCCAATCGGCCACCACCCAAGTTGCGGCAATCGAGCCCGACGAACCTCTCTACGGCATGTTCGATCAGTTGACTGGCTCCGTAGAGACTGCATCCGAGTGCGGGAGCAGTGATCCAGCGGCGGAAATCTTGATGGTCGACGGGCCCCACAGTCCCCCTGGCTTCGCCCGTGGTGGTGGAGCAGGTGACGGCGGAGACCCTACACGAGGCTACGAAGAGTACCAGCCCGAGCCACTCGACTCTCTGCAAAGAGAGGAACTTCGCTGCAGGAACGAGGATCCCCTGCGTATTCCCATCGCAGGAGAAACCCCCGAGGCTCGTGCCTTGGAGGAGGCGCGTCTGGCCAATTTGGCCGAGCGCACTCGACTGGAGAACCTTCAGCGAGCACTCGACGAGCGCGCGCGGCAACAAGTTCCCGACACTAGTCGACGTCAACTCTTCCCGCCGACTCAGGTATATCGAACCCCAATTCAGAATTTAGCAGCTGCGACCCGTATAGCAGAGTCCATCCAGCCTTCGCAGTCGGAAGCTGGCAGAGGTTTCCTGCAGATCAGGGATCTACTCCGGGCAGCAGGAGATCAGAATTCAGCCGTGTCTCAGTCGCGCAACAGAATTCATAGTCGATCCGTCACTGTGAATACGGTTCAGTCGGCGGACAGCCCCAGATCACCTCCGCGGCGCGAAGGGCGCGGGAATCGGCGAGATCAATATGACGACAGACTCGACCGAGATGACAGGCGTCGAGTGCCCTATTCCCCTCCGAGGGGTGGGTCTTACGCTCCTCGGCAGCCAGATGATAGGCGTCAGTACAGTACAGGGCGTAAGGTTCCAGTCGACCCCAGAGAACCAGGCTTCGACGCGCGATCCATTATCGTGCAAGGGTTGGTCGATCGGAACAGAGCCCATCGAGGTGCACTCGACAGAGATGTACCCACAAGCAGTCGAGTGCATGTTTCTGGCCCTGAATGTTTCAGCAGGACTATCAGAGCCGCAGTTATCCCTCCCAATTTCAGGTTGGCAACAGGAGTCAGCAAGTTCACTGGTGAGTCAAAGCCTGAAACTTGGCTTGAAGACTACCGAGTGGCAGTTCAGATTGGTGGTGGGAACGACGAAGTGGCCATGAAGCACTTGCCCCTCATGCTGGAAGGTTCTGCCAGGGCATGGTTGACTCAATTACCTCCTAGCAGCATTTACACTTGGGAAGATCTGTCCCGAGTGTTCATCAGAACGTTTGAAGGAACTTGCAAGCGACCAGCTGGATTGACAGAGTTGCAAGTCTGCGTGCAGAAAACTAATGAGACTCTCAGAGAGTATATTCAGAGGTGGATCACTTTGCACCACACTGTGGAGAATGTGTC
>NC_057807.1:531578614-531589065 GCF_018294505.1 Triticum aestivum
AAGCGGAAGGCTGAACCGGCAGCTCCTGGAGAGGCTCTGGCCGTGACTCAAGGAAAGTTTAAGGGGAAACCAAAAGGATCCTGGAACCCCAAGAAGGTAAAGGATAAAGAAGGGAACGACGTGATGGATATGCCATGTCACATTCACACGAAGAAAGACGAAGAGGGGAATATCATTTACCCGAAGCACACCACTCGCCAATGTCGACTCCTGATCCAGCAGTTTCAGGGAAAACAGTCTAAGGACAAGGAGAAGGAGTCGGACAAGGCCGAAGACAAGGAGGACAGTGAGGAAGGATATCCGCATATCAACTCCACTCTGATGATCTTTGCAGATGTGGAAAGCAGAAGTCGACTGAAAGTGATTAACCGAGAGGTGAACATGGTTGCCCCCGCAAAAGCAAATTATCTGAAGTGGTCTCAAACACCCATCACATTCGACCAATCTGATCACCCGACTCATATTGCCACCCCTAGGAGGCAAGCTTTGGTGGTCGATACAGTTGTCGAAGGCACTCGACTGACAAAGGTGCTGATGGATGGTGGAAGTGGGCTGAACTTATTGTATGCAGACACATTGAAAGGTATGGGCATTCCGATGTCCCGACTGAGCACTAGTAACATGAGCTTTCATGGAGTTATACCAGGGAAGAAGGCCGAGTCACTCGGCCAGATAGCTTTGGACGTGGTGTTTGGCGATTCAAAGCATTTTCGCAAAGAAAAGTTGACATTTGAGGTCGTGGATTTTCAAAGTGCATATCATGCCATTTTGGGGAGACCAGCTTACGCGCGGTTCATGGCTCGACCATGCTACGTATACCTCAAATTGAAGATGCCCGGTCCCAAAGGAGTGATCACTGTCACCGGTGATAGGAAAAAGGCAGAAGAGTGCTTTCAGAAGGGCTCCAAGATTGCCGATTCCCAGGTGACGGCAGTCGAGTTCGAAGAATACAAGCAAAACGTAGATCCGAGTGACTTGCTGCGATCCAAGAAGCCCGCCACAGAGTCTGCATTCCAGTCGTCCGGTGAGACGAAGCCTGTTCACATTCACCCGATCGACCCCGAAGCAGCTCCGACCCGCATCTCCACGACACTCGACCCAAAATAGGAAGAAGCGCTCATCCAGTTCCTCCGTGAGAACTGGGACATTTTTGCATGGAAGCCCGCTGACATGCCAGGTGTTCCCAGGGGACTGGCTGAGCATCGCCTAAGAGTCGACTCATCTGCAAAACCAGTCAAAGAGCATCTTCGGCGGTCCGCCGTCCAGAAGAGAAAAGCCATTGGCGAAGAAGTGGCTCGACTGTTGGCGGCAGGATTTATCCGAGAGATATACCACTCTGAGTGGCTCGCTAATGTCGTCATGGTTCCTAAGAAGGACAAGTCGCTCCGAATGTGCATTGATTTCAAGCACATCAACCGGGCCTGCCCGAAAGATCATTTTCCTCTCCCTCGCATAGATCAAATTGTTGACTCGACCGCGGGATGTGAGAGGTTATCTTTTTTAGATGCCTACTCCGGGTACCACCAGATCCGTCTGTACGGGCCCGACGAGGTAAAAACAGCTTTCATCACTCCATTCGGGTGCTTCTGCTATATCACCATGTCGTTCGGCCTCAAGAATGCCGGAGCCACATTTATGCGAATGATTCAGAAGTGTCTACTCACTCAAATCAGTCGGAATGTGGAAGCTTATATGGATGATATCGTTGTCAAGTCGCGGAAAGGTTCCGACCTGCTCGCTGACCTCGCCGAAACATTTGCCAACCTCAGAAGGTATGATATCAAGCTCAATCCATCAAAGTGCACATTTGGAGTTCCTGGTGGCAAGTTACTCGGTTTTCTCGTTTCCGAACGGGGAATCGACGCTAACCCAGAGAAGATTGGCACTATTCTCCGAATGAAACGCCCTGTGCGAGTGCATGATGTCCAGAAGCTTACTGGATGCTTGGCCGCATTAAGTCGATTCATCTCACGACTCGGTGAAAAGGCATTACCTCTTTACCGACTGATGAAGAAGACAGACAAGTTCGAGTGGACTCCAGAAGCTGATGCAGCGTTTGCCGAGCTAAAAGCTCTGCTCTCCACCCAGCCGGTGCTTGCTGCTCCAATCAGCAAAGAGCCTCTGTTGCTCTATATCGCAGCCACAGGACAAGTCGTCAGTACTGTGCTAACGGTCGAGCGGGAAGAAGAAGGAAAAGCTCTCAAAGTTTAGCGCCCAGTGTATTATTTGTCTGAAGTCTTGACTCCATCCAAGCAGAGATATCCTCATTATCAGAAGCTTGTGTATGGAATATACATGACCACAAAGAAGGTTGCTCATTATTTCTCTGATCATTCCATCACAGTCGTCAGCGACGCTCCACTATCAGAGATTTTGCACAACAGAGATGCAACTGGTCGAGTGGCCAAATGGGCGATTGAACTTCTTCCCCTTGATATCAAGTTTGAGGCAAAGAAAGCCATTAAGTCCCAGGCAATAGCAGATTTCCTTGCCGAGTGGATTGAACAGCAGCAGCCGACTGAAGTTCACTCGGAGCATTGGACCATGTTTTTTGATGGCTCTAAGATGTTGAATGGTTCCGGTGCTGGGGTTGTCCTGGTTTCCCCCAGAGGAGATAAGCTCAGATATGTGCTCCAGATTCACTTTGATTCCTCCAACAATGAGGCAGAATATGAAGCCCTCTTATATGGGTTGCGCATGGCCATTTCACACGGCGTCCGTCGCCTGATGGTCTATGGCGACTCGGATTTAGTGGTCAATCAGGTGATGAAAGAGTGGGACGTGAGAAGCCCAGCCATGACTGGATACTGTAGTGCAGTGAGGAAGCTGGAAAAGAAGTTCGAGGGGTTGGAGCTCCATCATATACCCCGACTGAAAAATCAAGCAGCTGATGATCTAGCAAAGATAGGTTCCAAGAGAGAAGCCATCCCGAGTGGTGTGTTCTTGGAGCATATACACACTCCGTCAGTCAAAGAAGATCCTTTCACCGAAGAAACTCCACAGCCCAAGAGTGCCACAGATCCGACTGAAGTTGAAGTCCCAGCGGTGGTCGACTTGATCATGGAGGTTTTGGTGGTCATTCCCGACTGGACGATTCCGTATGTCGCATATATCCTGAGGAAAGAGCTCCCAGAGGATGAGGAAGAGGCTCGACAGATCGTCCGTCGATCTAAGGCCTTTACCGTAATCAAAGGACAATTATACAGAGAAAGCGCGACTGGAGTTGGTCAGAAGTGCATAACACCAGAAGAAGGTCGACTCATCCTCAATGATATTCACTCGGGGACCTGTGGTCATCATGCGTCCTCTCGGACCGTCGTGGCCAAAGCATACCGAGCCGGATTTTACTGGCCAAAGGCGAATGAGATGGCAAAAGAGATAGTGGATAAGTGCGAGGGATGTCAATTCTACTCGAATATGTCACACAAGCCTGCGTCGGCTCTGAAGACCATTCCACTCGTCTGGCCTTTCGCAGTATGGGGATTGGACATGGTCGGTCCTTTGAGAACAGGACGAAGTGGCTTCACGCATGTACTGGTGGCAGTCGACAAGTTCACCAAGTGGATCGAGGCTAAACCAATCAAGAGCCTTGACACCGGTACTGCTGTTAGCTTCATCAGGGAACTAATATTCAGATATGGAGTCCCACACAGCATCATTACGGATAATGGGTCGAACTTTGACTCAGAGGAATTCAGAGCTTTCTGCAACTCCCAGGGCACACGGGTCGACTACGCTTCAGTCGCCCATCCGCAGTCGAATGGACAAGCAGAGCGAGCTAATGGACTGATTCTTAAGGGATTGAAGCCTCGACTAATACGTGATCTCAAACACGCGGCTGGAGCTTGGGTCGACGAACTTCCCTCAGTACTCTGGGGACTGCGGACCACACCTAATCGGTCGACCGGAAGAACTCCATTCTTCTTGGTCTACGGAGCTGAAGCAGTCTTGCCGAGTGATCTTCTCCACAATGCTCCTCGAGTTGAAATCTACAACGAAGCAGAGGCTGAACAAGCGCGGCAAGACGCAGTCGACCTTTTAGAGGAAGAAAGGGAGATGGCTCTGATCCGGTCGACCATCTACCAACAAGATTTGCGTCGTTTCCACGCCAGAAATGTGAGAGGTCGAGCCTTCCAGGAAGGAGATTTGGTTCTCCGAGTGGATCAGCACAAACCACACAAGCTTGCTCCTTCTTGGGAAGGCCCCTTCATCGTCACCAAGGTTCTCCACAACGGGGCGTACCGTCTTTACAACGTCGAGCATAATATCGACGAGCCCCGAGCTTGGAACGCGGAGCTACTCCGCCCATTTTACACTTAAGTTTTATCACTCGGATGAGTTGCAATAAAGTACTTCTGTAGTTCATGGACCTCAAAATAATAGTGTCATAGTCCCTCCATAATTTTTGTCGCTTTTTATTTTTGTCCAATAAAATTCCCCCTCAGTGGGTGACTTAGCTGCGAATCCGTTTCGCCTAAGTTTGTAAAAATCCTACCGAGTGGTGAGCCAGACTCCCACTCGGAGGCTTAGCTGCGAATCTGTTTCGCCAAAGTTATCAAAATCCTACCGAGTGGCGAGCCAGACTCCCACTCGGAGGCTTAGCTGCGAATCCGTTTCGCCTAAGTTATCAAAATCCTACCGAGTGGTAAGCCAGCCTTTCACTCGGGGGCTTAGCTGCAGCCCTGTGCTCGCCTAAGTTACAAAAATCCTACCGAGTGTAGAGCAACCCTCTCACTCGGAGGCTTAGCTGCAGTCCAAGCACTCGCCTAAGTTATCAAAATCCTAGCAAGTGTAGAGCAACCCTCTCACTCGGGGGCTTAGCTGCAGTCCAAGCACTCGCCTAAGTTATCAAAATCCTACCGAGTGTAGAGCAACCCTCTCACTCGGGGGCTTAGCTGCAGTCCGAGCACTCGCCTAAGTTATCAAAATCCTACCGAGTGTAGAGCAACCCTCTCACTCGGAGGCTTAGCTGCAGTCCAAGCACTCGCCTAAGTTATCAAAATCCTACCGAGTGTAGAGCAACCCTCTCACTCGGAGGCTTAGCTGCAGTCCAAGCACTCGCCTAAGTTATCAAAATCCTACCGAGTGTAGAGCAACCCTCTCACTCGGAGGCTTAGCTGCAGTCCAAGCACTCGCCTAAGTTATCAAAATCCTGCCGAGTGAAGAGTAAACCTCTCACTCGGGGACTTAGCTGCAGCCCAGTGCTCGCCTAAGTGGACTGAAGAATAAGTCGATTGCAGTAAAGGCGTCTTGCTTTGAACCTGCAAAAGACATTTCGAGCCAAAGGCAATCATATTCAAGCACCAAATTCAAGTTTGAATCGATATCTAAAGGAACCGAGAGTGCTCAGGCGTTAAGCCTGTTAAGGTTTATCGGTTACAATTCCACTCGGCATACCGAGGCAAATTTAAAAGCGTCGAGACAGAATAAGTTTTTTACCCCTCCTGTGGAGGGCTGGAAGGAGCAACGAATTCATCAAGGTCAATTCCGTCGGCGATCCGAGTGGCAGCTGCAAGGAAACTTTCCATAAAGGACCTGAAGTCGTGCTTCTTGGTATTGGCCACCCGAAGGGCCGCCAGCTTCTCTTCTCGTGCATCCTTACAGTGGACTCGGGCAAGACACAAAGCAACATCTGCACCACACCGAGCCGAGGACTTCTTCCATTCCTGCACTCGACCAGGGATCGTGTTCAACCGGGCCATCAGCGATTCAAGGTCATTCTGAAGTGTCTCCTCAGGCCAAAGCGTCGAGTCGATGCGAGATGTGGCGGCCTTCAGCCTTACGAGATAGTCCACGACAGCTGCAACACGGGACTCCAGTCGGAGAACATCCATGGCAACTTCATCGTTCACCGGAGAATTGACGGGGTCGAGGTTTGGCTCCAACCGGCTAGTTTCTTCTTCAAAGTTTTGACAAAATTCTGCAAGGGTGATCACTAAGTCAAGGAGATGGTCGAATGGAAAAATCACAATTGGAAATGTCTGCCAAGCATAGAGGTTTACCTTCAAGCATAAGAAACAGCTTCTTGGCAAGTCCACTCAGGAAGGCCTCCAGATCAGTTTTCTTCCCAGTCAATTTGGCGACTTGGTCGGTCAGGGCAGCTTTATCAGTTTTCAGTCGACTGACCTCCTTGTTGGCAATCCCAAGAGCAGCTTTCAGATTGGTATTGTCTTGTTCGAGCTTGGTGACTGAAGCTAACTTCTCGTCAGCAAGCTTGATCTTCTCAGCTAGCTCAAGGTCTTTCTTCTGTTGGGCCTCCCTTACCTTACCTGCAAGTTACAGCAAGATCAGATTTTGAAACAAGCAAGGGGAAAAGCAGTCGTCAAGGTCTCACCAAACATACCTTCTGTCTCCTCCTTTGCCTTTGTCAGCTTCTCCTGAACCAGCTTCAAGCTCAGCTCGACTTGAGTATGCTTGTGTTCCAACTCTGAGTAGCGAGCCACAAGATCACAAGAGTTCTGCGAAGAACCAATCGACTAAATGTCAAATATAATTCACTTCCGAGTGAAAAAGGGAAAAACTCACGTTTCTAAGACTACAGCCGAATACAAGCATTCGACCGTAGTCTCGGGGACTACACCCAGTGGGTGCACTCAGCGTGCCCCCACTAATCCTGTTGAAGACAAAGTCGACCAGTCGACCTCAAAAAAAAAAGATGTATTCTCTAAGACTGTGATCAACTGCAAGCAGTCGACCACAGTCTCGGGGACTACACCCAGTGGGTGCACTCAGCGTGCCCCCACCGGTTTGTGAAATCCAGTCGACATAGTCGACTGACAGAAAAATTGACATCATAAAGCCTAAGGCCGACTGCCAGCAGTCGACCTTAGCCTTGGGGACTACACCCAGCGGGTGCACTCAGCGTGCCCCCGCTAATACGGAACTCAATCGACAACACCCAGTGGGTGACTACTATAAATTCCGGCAAGGAAAAGTTTTTGGCAGCATATCCAACAGAACAAACGGTGGTCGACTGACCTGAACATTGCTTTGGAGGGCAGAACTGGCGTCATAAGCTGCCTGGCTCGCGTCCCGGATGGTCTTCAGCTGCTCCATCATGAGTCCCGCCTGGCGTATCGCCTCCTTCGCTGCGCCAGCTTGGTCCTCTGGGACGTGGTGCGTCGTGAAGAGGGAGGGCTGCTGAGCACTCGTCAGTGGATTCGCGAAGGACACCGTGTGTCGAGTGGTGTTCTCTTCCTCCACAGTCAGAATCTCAGGCGCCGTCACATCCTGAGGCACCTTACTGGCGGACGCTTTCCGACTCATCCTGCGCTTCAGCGGCTCTTCATCCTCATCATCATCAGGAAGATTGATAACAGTATTGGGTGGAGCTGCGGAGAAGAATCAGGATCAGAGATCGCGAGTCAGTCGACTAAGAACGGTGTTAAGAATATAGTACCTGGGTTCGAAGTTGCTGCGTCCTCCATCTCATGGTCATCAGCCCGGGCCGAGGTTTCAGAAGTAGCAGCACTGCAACTCCAAAGGATCAGTCGACTAACTTCAGCGTCGACCAGAGACAAAGTTCACACAAAATGAGAAGATTCAAACAACACGATTACCCTGATATGGTAGGGATGGACACCTTCATCTTTGGTAGGAGCTTGATCGGCTTCGACGAGGCCGCCCTGGGCTGTTTCGGCGCCTTTTCAGTCGGCACCGGAGAGACGGTCCGAGGGCGCTTGGTCGACTGAGTGGTGGTCGCAACCCCCTTACCACGTTCGGTTGAAGGGTCGTGGACAAGCTTCGACCGCCTTTCCGAGCGCGGTGGTACGACCTCCTCCTCCTCTTCCTCCTCGTCTTCAACGTCATCGTCATCACCGTCGTCATCATCATCGTCGTCGTCATCCCCTGCAATGTTTGAGTCCTACTCCTCCTCTTCCTGGCTCTCACCCCCGCTCGCCTCACCCTCCTCAGTCGGAGTTTGTGCCCCATTGGGCATCGAGTACAGCTCGGTGAGAGCCTAGCAGATATCAAGACAAGGATCAGTCGACCAGTCGGCAGGATAAACAGAAATAAATGCGACAAGAACGCAGTGGAGGGCAGAGCAAATGTACCTTGTTTGGATCGCTGTTGTGGTCGAGTGGAGGAATCCTTCTGGCTCCGCGTGGGTTGTCCTTGTTTCTGATAACGGCTACCATCCATCTTTCCAGAGTGGCATCGTCGACTGCTTCTGGATGGACTCGAGTCTCATCTTCGGTTCCACAGTACAACCACATGCAGTGGCTCCGGAACTGAAGGGGCTGGATGCGACGCCTGAGGAAGACCTCCAGGAGGTCCATGCCCGTCACTCCCTCCCGAACCAACTGCACCACGCGCTCCATCAACATCTTCACGTCAGCTTTCTCCTCCGGAATCAGCTTCAGAGGGGAGGGCTTGTTCACTCGGTCCATGGTAAACGGAGGGAGTCCACTCGACTGCCCTGGCGTCGACTGGACCTGGCAGTAGAACCAAGTCGACTGCCAGCCTCTGACGGACTCAGGAAAGGTCATGGGCGGGAAGGTGCTCTTATTCCTCACCTGGATCCCCAGACCCCCACACATTTGGACGACTCGGGTTCTCTCATCACCTGGGCTCACCTTCTTCACGGTCTGAGAGCGACACGTGAATATATGTTTGAAAAAACCCCAGTGCGGTCGACAGCCCAAGAAACCCTCACACATGGACACGAATGCAGCAAGATAGGCAATGGAGTTTGGGGTAAAGTGGTGAAGCTGCGCTCCGAAGAAATTCAAGAAGCCACGGAAGAAAATACTCGGCGGCAAGGAAAACCCACGATCAACATGAGTGGCCAAAAGCACACACTCACCCTCTTCTGGCTGAGGCTGCCACTCCTTCCCCAGAAGCCTCGCAGCTCCGTGAGGGATCAAGCCCTCGTTGGCCATGTCGAGGAGGTCCTTCTCTGTGATGGTCGACTGGATCCAGTCTCCTTGGACCCAGCCCTTCGGCAGACGGGATCTGGACGAGGACCCTCCGCGGCTGGTGGATCTCCCCTTCGCCTTCTCCGACGCCGACGCCTTCTTTGCGCGCTCCAGCGCCGCCGTCTTCTCCTTGGCCATGGTCGCCGGCGAGATGCGCGAAGGGAAGTGGTGCGGGGGCGAGAGCGAGCACGCTGGGCGGAGAAGAAGGAAGCAGAGAGAGGGAGAGAATGCTGAGGCGCAGCACAGAAATCCTCGCCGGGCACATTTATAAGGTCCCTTCCGAGTGGATGACAGGTGGGCCCGTCGATCTAATCATATCTGGGAACAGTTATGCAGACGGGATACGTGGCGAAAAAGGCGGCGCGGAGATCGAGGTGTCTATGCCCCGTTCCATCCGAACGCCGCGGTCCGCCCCGCTTCGCGCGCGTTCCCAAATTTCGCATCCCGCGGAATCCGCGAACAACAAATCAGTCTGTCAGACGCGGTGTTTCCGGCGATCCGTCGCTCAGAGATCGTCGAAGCCCGAAAGATCACTCGACGCAAAAATAGAATGGATCGAGTCGACTGAAGGCAAATTGCTCCCTGTCGACGAAGAGATTCTTTGGTCCAGGACAACGCACGACCAGGGCACAAAGGTTAATCGGAAACGACATCAACTCCTTCCTCACTCGAAGCCTCAATCCATTCGGGGGCTAATGATGGGGTTATGTACCTAGGGTAGGGTCATGGACCTGATCTAAGTACCTTACCCAAGGACACCCTTAGAAGAAGTCGCCTTCCAGTCGACCAACGAGGGACACACTCGACTGACTTGAAGGACTCGACCACGAAGACTCACTCGACCACCAGAAGGTCAAGAGGCACACTGCACTGCAATGGCCTGTAATCAAGTAGACTTTATGATAGTAAAGGCACTTTATGTGGGGCGTTACCAGTAACGCCCCAGACTTAACTCACCTTAAACCCTCTCCTACGTGGGCTGGCTGGGGTCCTGGCACACTCTATATAAGCCACCCCCCTCCACAGGCAGAAGGGTTCGGCACCTTGTAACTCATATACTCATAATCCACTCGACCGCCTCCGGGCTCCGAGACGTAGGGCTGTTACTTCCTCCGAGAAGGGCCTGAACTCGTACATCCTTTGTCCTTACAACCTCTCCATAGCTAGGACCTTGCCTCTCCATACCTACCCCCCACTCTACTGTCAGGCTTAGAACCACGACAGTAGGGGCGTCGGTGGCGGCGGCGACGGTGATGGCGAGCAGCCTGACGGCGTCGGTAGCGGCGGCGACGACAAGGTGGAGTAGGGGCGTCGGGCGGCAACGTGACGAGGAGGATCAGGGGCGTCGGGGGGAGAAGAAGTGGGGGATTTCGTCGAAACTGCTAAGTGTTACTTATATACGCAGGGCATTAGTACCTGTTTGTGGCACCAACCCGTACCAATGCCACCCTTTGGTACCGATTGGTGGCACCAACCGGTACCAAAGGTCTCTTTTCAGCAGCCCAAAGGGCGGGAAACAGAGGCCTTTGGTAC